>NC_057808.1:261173684-261200056 GCF_018294505.1 Triticum aestivum
GAACAGGACCCCGTGGTGTTGCCTCTAGATGAACAAGACACCGATCGATCGAGCCGGTTGGGGCTGGATGAACAGGACCCCGTGGAGGGCTGGATGAATAGTAGATGGTGGAGGGGTGGATGAACAGTAGCCCGTGGAGGGGTGGTTGAACAGGAGCCCGTGGAGAGGGCTGGCTGAACAGTAGCCACTGGAGTAGCGCGCGGTGGAGGATGGATGAACAGGAGCCCATGGATAAACAGTCGCAGGTGGAGGTTGGAGGAGGTCGACGGTGGATGAACAGTAGCCCGTGGAGGCTGGAGGGGGTCGACGATGGAGATGAACAGTATCCCGTGGAGTCCCGTTTTGCGGTACGCCACACCCCTCCCGATGAACAGGACCCCCGTTTCGACCGTAGCTCTCCAACACAAGTCTGTTTCCTCCGTTTTGCGGTATGCCACACCCCTCCCGATCAACAGGACCCCCGTTTCGACCGTAGGAGGTCCGTTTCCTCCGTTTTGCGGTACGCCTGACCCCTCCCGATGAACAGGATCCCGTTTCGAATGTGACCGGCCGAACACAAGGCCGTTTCCTCCGTTCTGCGGTACGCCAGGCCTCGTTTCCATCGGCTGTTCCGTCCAAGCCCTCCCGATGAACACGACGACGCATTCCATTCCGACCCAGCCAGTTGGCTCCCCATGGACACGACGACGACACTATTTCTCCGTTCCGACCCAGCCATGTACACAAGCCCTGGCCGTACGTATGCGCGAGTAGGCATTCAAGACCCTGCCCGTATGTACGTACGTGGCCGTATTTTCTTTCTTGCACACTGGCCGCTGTAAGTACGTGTACATGCTACGTGCGCGCCTCTACTACGACACGTGCGCGCCTCTACATCGACTAGTATGTACGTACATGTTCGGGGCCAGAATGACAATGCTACGTACACTTCGACCAGGTGGGTCCCGACTGTCAGGCACTTCCTTGCATGCGAAGATGTAGCTGGTGGGTCCCAGCAGTCAGGGGGGAGAATCATTTTTTTTGCCCGGACGCACTTCCTTGTGTGCGAAGATGTAGCTAGTGGGTCCCAGCAGTCAGGGAAACATTTTTTTCACGAAATACGGTGGCCCGTCTGGTGTGTCCCCGCTATCAGGTGGAGGAATAATTATTTTGCGCGTAATAAGGAGGCACTTCCTTGCTGCGGTTGTGGACCCAGCTGTCAGCCTCTGCATGTCAGCCCGATGGAAGCCGTTCCTTGACCACGCCGCGCCGAGAGCACCAGGGCGGTGGACGACGGCGAGGCCTAGGAAGGGGATGACGTGGAGCCGGGGAAGACGTGACAGTGGAAGCCCGCGCGGAGAGGAGTACGAGGGTTCACTGGTTCGACTGCGGTGTGAGGCTGCCGTCGCCGCAGAATAACAGGGGGTGTGGGTGAGTGGAGGGATGGCCTGGCCAGCGGTGGGAGTAGTAGGGGGCGGTGAGGCCTCCGCGGCAGCACAGCCGGCCACGGGAGGCAGGAGCACGAGGCACGACCGGCGCTGGTTTGGGCGGTTGGAGCAAGAAGACCAGAGGTTGAAGAAGCACTACGACCGTTGGATGGACATCGTATGGTCACTAGAGCTAGAACCATGCATATTGACTAAGTTGACAAAGCCCTCCGTCCCCGTCAACTTAGTAGGACCACAAGTCAGCCTGCCACTATACAGGGTCCCAGCTAACAGGGGGAGTATTCATTTTTTTTGTGCATAATAAGGAGGCACTTCCTTGCGTGCGAAGATATAGCTGGTGGGTCCGAGCTGTCAGCGGCGGTAACATTTTTTTCGCGAAATACAGAGGCCCTTTCGGTGGGTCCCAGATGTCAGGTGGAGGAATCATTATTTTGCGCGTAATAAGGAGGCATTTCCTTGCGTGCGGCCGTGGACCCAGCTATCAGCCTCTCCACGTACAGTCCACTTCAGATGCATGTCGGTCGTTGACCACGTTGACCAGGCCACGCCGAGAGCACTAGGGCAGTGGACGACGGCGAGGCCTAGGAAGGGAACGACACGGAGCCAGGGAAGACTCGGCAGTTGTTTCCCACGCGTAGGGGAGTACAACTGTACGAGGGTTTACTGGTTCGTCTGCCGTCGCCGGAGAATAACAACAGGTGTGGGTGAGTAGAGGGATGGCTAGGCCAGCGATGGTAGTACGGTGGGGCGGTGAGGCCTGCGCGGCAGTACAGCCGGCCGCGAGGAGGAGGGAGCAGGCAGTCCCGCCAGCGCTTGTTTGAGCGGCTGGAGCAGGAAGAGCAGAGATTGAAGAAGCACGACGGCCGTTGGATGGACATCCAACAGTCACTGCTTGTGCGTCAACTTTTTTTTAGGAAAGCCTCAAATCTGTGGAAAACGGCATACATCTCATCTGCCATTATTCTAATAATTTACAGCCCATTTGCTAATCCTTAAGGTTTTTTTGGAGCCCATATTCTTTTAGTTAGCATTACAGCCCATATTGTGGCCACGGTTAAAAAATTGTATGAAATTTTGCATATTTCGGTGCAGTCTGAACTGTTTTTAATCCCGAAATTTCGAGTCACATTCAAACTGATTTTAAAAATAAATGTATATCAATATAAAATCCAACAAATTGTCAACGCATAAAAATCAATGCAATTTAAAATCTCGAAATGAAAAAAATAAATTTGAAACTAATTGCAGGTTTGATGTGTTTTAAAAATGTACAGCCCATTTCTATTTACTGATAGGCCATTTTCTCGGCCAGCCGAATGAAGCTCTCAAAGATTTGCAGCCCAACAGGCCTGACAAAGCGACTTACTTGGTAAATCACAAAAAACTGGGCTGTGGCCGTGGACCCAACTGCGGTCGTGGACCCACCTGTCAGCCTCTCCACGTACAGTACTCTTCCGATGGAAGTCGGTCGTTGACCACATTGACCACGCCGCGCCGAGAGCACCAAGGCGGTGGATGACGGCGAGGCCTAGGAAGGGGACGACGCGGAGCCGGGGAAGACGCGGCAGTGGATGCCCACGCGGAGAGGAGTACGAGGGTTCACTGGTTCGGCTGCGGTGTGAGGCTGACGTCGCCGCAGAATAACAGGGGGGTGTGGGTGAGTGGAGGGATGGCCTGGCCAGCGGTGGGAGTAGTATGGGGGCAATGAGGCCTCCGCGGCAGCACAGCTGGCCACGGGTGAAGGAAATATGCCCTAGAGGCAATAATAAAGTATTATTTATTTCCTTATATCATGATAAATGTTTATTATTCATGCTAGAATTGTATTAACCGGAAACATAATACATGTGTGAATACATAGACAAACAGAGTGTCACTAGTATGCCTCTACTTGACTAGCTCGTTAATCAAAGATGGTTATGTTTCCTAGCCATAGACATGAGTTGTCATTTGATTAACGGGATCACCTCATTAGGAGAATGACGTGATTGACTTGAACCATTCCGTTAGCTTAGCACTCGATCGTTTAGTATGTTGCTATTGCTTTCTTCATAACTTATACATGTTCCTATGACTATGAGATTATGCAACTCCCATTTACCGGAGGAACACTTTGTGTGCTACCAAACGTCACAATGTAACTGGGTGATTATAAAGGTGCTCTACAAGTGTCTCCAAAGGTACTTGTTGGGTTGGCGTATTTCGAGATTAGGATTTGTCACTCCGATTGTCGGAGAGGTATCTCTGGGCCCACTCGGTAATGCACATCACTATAAGCCTTGCAAGCATTATGACTAATGAGTTAGTTGCGGGATGATGTATTACGGAACGAGTAAAGAGACTTGCCGGTAACGAGATTGAACTAGGTATCGAGATACCGACGATCGAATCTCGGGCAAGTAACATACCGATGACAAAGGGAACAACGTATGTTGTTATGCGGTCTGACCGATAAAGATCTTCGTAGAATATGTGGGAACCAATATGAGCATCCAGGTTCCACTATTGGTTATTGACCGGAGAGGTGTCTCGGTCATGTCTACATAGTTCTTGAACCCGTAGGGTCCGCACGCTTAAAGTTACGATGACAGTGATATTATGAGTTTATATGTTTTGATGTACCGAAGGTTGTTCGGAGTCCCGGATGTGATCACAGACATGACGAGGAGTCTCGAAATGGTCGAGACATAAATATTGATATATTGGAAGCCTATGTTTGGACATCGGAAGTGTTCCGGGTGAAATCAGGATTTTTCCGGAGTACCGGGAGGTTACCGGAACCCCCCGGTAACTTAATGGGCCTTAGTGGGCCTAGGTGGAAGAGAGGAGAGGAGGCTAGGGCAGGGCCGCGCCCCCCTTCCCCCCCAGTCCGAATAGGACAAGGAGAGGGGGGCAGCGCCCCCCTTCCTTCCTCCCCTCCACCTCTTCCCCTCTTCCACTCCTAGTCCAACAAGGAAAGGGGGGAGTCCTACTCCTGGTAGGAGTAGGACTCCTCCTGGCGCGCCACACCTACAAGGCCGGCGGCCTCCCCCTTGCTCCTTTATATACGGGGGCAGGGGGCCACCTCTAGACACACAATTGATCAACGATCTTTTAGCCGTGTGCGGTGCCCCCCTCCACCATATTACACCTCAATAATATCGTAGCGGAGCTTAGGCGAAGCCCTGCGTCGGTAGAACATCATCATCGTCACCACGCCGTCGTGCTGACGAAACTCTCCCTCAACACTCAGCTGGATCGGAGTTCGAGGGACGTCATCGAGCTGAACATGTGCTGAACTCGGAGGTGCCGTGCATTCGGTACTTGATCGGTCGGATCGTGAAGACGTACGACTACATCAACCGCGTTGTGTTAACGCTTCCGCTTTCGGTCTACGAGGGTACGTGCACAACACTCTCCCCTCTCGTTGCTATGCATCACCATGATCTTGCGTGTGCGTAGGATTTTTTTTGAAATTACTACGTTCCCCAACAGTGGCATCCGAGCCTGGTTTTATGCGTTGATGCTATGCACGAGTAGAACACAAGTGAGCTGTGGGCGATATAAGTCATACTGCTTACCAGCATGTCATACTTTGGTTCGGCGGTATTGTGAGATGAAGCGGCCCGGACCGACATTACGCGTACGCTTACGCGAGACTGGTTTCACCGTTGCGAGCACTCATTTCTTAAAGGTGACTGGCGGGTGTCTGTCTCTCTCACTTTAGTTGAACCGAGTGTGGCTACGCCCGGTCCTTGCGAAGGTTAAAATAGCACCAACTTGACAAACTATCGTTGTGGTTTTGATGCGTAGGTAAGAACGGTTCTTGCTAAGCCCGTAGCAGCCAGGTAAAACTTGCAACGACAAAGTAGAGGACGTCTAACTTGTTTTTGCAGGGCATGTTGTGATGTGATATGGTCAAGACATGATGCTATATTTTATTGTATGAGATGATCATGTTTTGTAACCGAGTTATCGGCAACTGGCAGGAGCCATATGGTTGTCACTTTATTGTATGCAATGCAATCGCCATGTAATTGTTTTACTTTATCACTAAGCGGTAGCGATAGTCATAAAAGCAATAAGTTGGCGAGACGACAACGATACTACGATGGAGATCAAGGTGTCGCGCCAGTGACGATGGTGATCATGACGGTGCTTCGGAGATGGAGATCACAAGCACAAGATGATGATGGCCATATCATATCACTTATATTGATTGCATGTGATGTTAATCTTTTATGCATCTTATCTTGCTTTGATTGACGGTAGCATTATAAGATGATCTCTCACTAAAATTTCTAGATAAAAGTGTTCTCCCTGAGTATGCACCGTTGCGAAAGTTCTTCGTGCTGAGACACCACGTGATGATCGGGTGTGATAGGCTCTACGTTCAAATACAACGGGTGCAAAACAGTTGCACACGCGGAATACTCAGGTTAAACTTGACGAGCCTAGCATATGCAGATATGGCCTCGGAACACGGAGACCGAAAGGTCGAGCGTGAATCATATAGTAGATATGATCAACATAGTGATGTTCACCGTTGAAACTACTCCATCTCATGTGATGATCGGACATGGTTTAGTTGATATGGATCACGTGATCACTTAGAAGATTAGAGGGATGTCTATCTAAGTGGGAGTTCTTAAGTAATATGATTAATTGAACTTAAATTTATCATGAACTTAGTCCTGATAGTATTTTGCAAATTATGTTGTAGATCAATAGCTCGCGTTGTTGCTTCCCTGTGTTTATTTTTATATGTTCCTAGAGAAAAATTATGTTGAAAGATGTTAGTAGCAAAGATGCGGATTGGATCCGTGATCTGAGGATTATTCTCATTGCTGCACAGAAGAATTATGTCCTTGATGCACCGCTAGGTGACAGACCTATTGCAGGAGCAGATGCAGACATTATGAACGTTTGGCTAGCTCAATATGATGACTACTTGATAGTTTAGTGCACCATGCTTAACGGCTTAGAATCGGGACTTCAAAGACGTTTTGAACGTCATGGACCATATGAGATGTTCCAGGAGTTGAAGTTAATATTTCAAGCAAATACCCGA
Source organism: Triticum aestivum (assembly GCF_018294505.1). Lineage (NCBI taxonomy): Eukaryota > Viridiplantae > Streptophyta > Magnoliopsida > Poales > Poaceae > Triticum > Triticum aestivum. The sequence goes on from NC_057808.1 coordinate 261,180,162, forward strand.
GTTGAGAGATATGAAGTCTCCAACAAGTTCTATAGCTAAAAGATGGAGGAGAATAGCTCAAGCAGTGAGCATGTGCTCAGATTGTCTGGGTACTACAATCGCTTGAATCAAGTGGGAGTTAATCTTCCAGATAAAATAGTGATTGACAGAATTCTCTAGTCACCATCACCAAGTTAGTAGAACTTCGTGATGAACTATAGTATGTAAGGGATGACGAAAGTAATTCCCGAGCTCTTCACGATGCTGAAATCGATGAAGGTAGAAATGAAGAAAGAGCATCAAGTGTTGATGGTTAACAAGACCACTAGTTTCAAGAAAAGGGCAAAGGGATAGAAGGGGAACTTCAAAAAGAACAGCAAGCAAGTTTCTACTCAAGTGAAGAAGCCCAAGTCTGTACCTAAGCCTGAGACTAAGTGCTTCTACTGCAAAGGGACTGGTCACTGGAAGCGGAACTGCCCCAAGTATTTGGTGGATAAGAAGGATGGCAAACTGAACAAAGGTATATTGGATATACATGTTATTGGTGTGTACTTACTAGTGTTTATAGCAACCCCTCGGTATTTGATACTGGTTCAGTTGCTAAGAGTAGTAACTCAAAACGGGAGTTGCAGAATAAACAGAGACTAGTAAAAAGGCGAGGTGACGATGTGTGTTGGAAGTAGTTCCAAGATTGATATGATCATCATCGCACACTCCCTGTACTTTCGGGATTAGTGTTGAAACTAAATAAGTGTTATTTGGTGTTTGCGTTGAGCATGAATATGATTTGATCATGTTTATTGCAATACAATTATTCATTTAAGTTAGAGAACAATTGTTGTTCTGTTTACATGAATAAAAAACCTTCTATGGTCATACACACCAACGAAAATGGTTTGTTGGATCTCGATCGTAGTGATACACATATTCATAATATTGAAGCCAAAAGATGCAAAGTTAATAATGATAGTGCAACTTATTTGTGGCACTGCCGTTTAGGTCATATTGGTGTAAAGCGCATGAAGAAACTCCATACTGATGGGATTTTGGAATCACTTGATTATGAATCACTTGATGCTTGCGAACCGTGCCTCATGGGCAAGATGACTAAAACGCCGTTCTCCGGAACTATGGAGAGAGCAACAGATTTGTTGGAAATCATACATATAGATGTATGTGGTCCGATGAATATTGAGGCTCGTAGCAGGTATCATTATTTTCTGACCTTCACAGATGATTTGAGCAGATATGGGTATATCTACTTAATGAAACAGAAGTCTGAAACATTTGAAAAGTTCATATAATTTTCAGAGTGAAGTAGAAAATCATCGTAACAAGAAAATAAAGTTTCTACAATCTGATCGTGGAGAAGAGAATTTGAGTTACGAGTTTGGCCTTCAGTTAAAACAATGTGAAATAGTTTCACTACTCACGCCACTTGGAACACCACGGTGTTATGGTGTGTCCGAACGTCGTAACCGTACTTTATTAGATATGGTGCGATATATGATGTCTCTTACCGATCTACCACTATCGTTTTGGGGTTATGCATTAGAGACAGCTGCATTCACGTTAAATATGGTACCATCTAAATCCGTTGAGACGACATCTTATGAACCGTGGTTTGGCAAGAAACCAAAGTTGTCGTTTCTTAAAGTTTGGGGTTGCAATGCTTATGTGAAAAGGTTTCATCCTGATAAGCTCAGACCTAAATCGGAGAAATGTGTCTTCATAGGATACCCAAAGGAGACTTTTGGGTACACCTTCTATCACAGATCCGAAGGCAAGACATTCGTTGCTAAGAATGGATCCTTTCTAGAGAAGGAGTTTCTCTCGAAAGAAGTGAGTGGGAGGAAAGTAGAACTTGATGAGGTAACTGTACCTGCTCCCTTATTGGAAAGTAGATCATCACAGAAACCAGTTTCTACGACACATACACCAATTAGTGGGTAAGTTAATGATAATGATCATGAAGCTTCAGATCAAGTTATTACAGAACTTCGTAGGTCAACCAGATTAAGATCCGCACCAGAGTGGTACGGTAATCCTGTTCTGGAGGTTATGTTACTAGACCAGGACGAACCTACAAACTATGAAGAAGCGATGGTGAGCCCAGATTCCGCGAAATGGCTTGAGGCCATGAAATCTGAGATAAGATCCATATATGAGAACAAAGTATGGACTTTGATTGACTTGCCCAATGATCGGCGAGCCATTGAGATTAAATGGATCTTCGAGAGGAAGACAGACAGTGATAGTAGTGTTACTGTCTACAAAGATAGAATTGTCGCAAAAAGGTTTTCAACAAATTCAAGGTGTTGACTACGATGAGAGTTTCTCAATCGTATCTATGCTTAAGTCTGTCTGAATCATGTTAGCAATTGCCACATTTTATGAAATATGGCAAATGGATAAACAAAACTGCATTCCTTAATGGATTTATTAAAGAAGAGTTGTATATGATGCAACCAGAAGGTTTTGTCAATCCTAAAGGTGCTAACAAAATATGCAAGCTCCAGCGATCCATCTATGGACTGGTGCAAGTATCTCGGAGTTGGAATATACGCTTTGATAAGTTGATCAAAGGATATAGTTTTATACAGACTTGCGGTGAAGCCTGTATTTACAAGAAAGTGAGTGGGAGCACTACAACATTTCTGATAAGTATATGTGAATGACATATTGTTGATCGGAAATAATGTAGAATTATTCTGCAAAGCATAAAGGAGTGTTTGAAAGGAGTTTTTCAAAGAAAGACCTCGGTGAATCTGCTTACATATTGAGCATCAAGATCTATAGAGATAGATCAAGACGCTTGATAAGTTTTTTCAATGAGTACATACCTTAAAAAGATTTTGAAGTAGTTCAAAATGGAACCGTAAAAAAAAGGAGTTTCTTGCCTGTGTTACAAGGTGTGAAATTGAGTAAGACTCAAAGCCCGACCACGGCAGAAGATAGAAAAAGAATGAAAGTCATTCCCTATGCCTCGGCCATAGGTTCTATAAAGTATGCCATGCTGTGTACTAGATCTATTGTATACCCTACACTGATTTTGGCAAGGGAGTACAATAGTGATCTAGGAGTAGATCACTGGACAGCGGTCAAAATTATCCTTACTGGAATAAGGATATGTTTCTCGATTATGGAAGTGACAAAAGGTTCGTCGTAAAGAGTTACGTCGATACAAGTTTTGACACTAATCTAGATGACTCAAGTCTCGGTCTAGATACATATTGAAAGAGGGAGCAATTAGCTAGAGTAGCTCCATGCAGAGCATTGTAGACATAGAAATTTGCAAAATACTTACGGATCTGAATGTGACAGACCCGTTGACTAAAATTATCTCACAAGCAAAACATGATCACACCTTATGTCGGGGTAAATGGCCACGGGTAGCCTAACCGACTACCCCTGGCTCTTCAAGAAATTTATCAGGCCTTTGGGCCTTCAAGCACTCCAAGCGTTTGGGCCGCCTTCCGTGGCCGGCTACCACTAAAGCCGACTCCCGGAAGGCGACCCAGCCTCACCGACTCCTCCCCAGGACGACCACGGGGTGGCTGACTCCAAGAAGCCGGCCAAGAAGGACGCCGACTCCTACGAGCCGGCCAAGACCACAACCACTCCACATAACGGCGACCTGACGGGGTATGGCCACAGTGTGGCCCATGACCCCCGAAGCCCGAGGCGGGCATGGCTACAGGAGGCCGTACGGGAGGGATGTCTCCCGTGCGGCTCGGCACTGTAGCCACGCTAGCTCCGACGTCATCCACGACCCACTCCTATACGGCCCAAGGACTGCGGGCCCCTTCAGCCAGAGAGAGGCGTGAAGGCGGCCCGGCTCTTCCTAGCCGGCCAAGAGCATAGCCGGCCTCCAGAAGCCGGCCACTCCCTTCCTCGAAGCAGGAGCCCCATTAAGGAGACAAGACGAGGTGAGGCTACAGTGATAGCCCCTGAGGCGGCCCACTGTAGCCACGCTCACCTCGACAAAGCCCTCATCATCAGAGGTGCGGCTACAGTAAGCAGCCTCCGACAAAACCCTAGGCGGTGGGACCGGCCTGTCGACCAAGTAGCCGGCAGCCGGCGGGACCCACCAGCTAGCGGGACCTAGCAGCCGACGGAGAAGCCGGCGAGCATAGACACTGACGGCTGGGACCAGATCCCAGTCGGATTACCATTGTACCCCCGGGGGGTAGGCCTATATAAACCCCCCGGAGCAGCCATGCAAAGGGTTCGCACCTCAGCAGAGTTCGCTTCTGAGCATAGCATACACTCACACACCATAGATAGAGAGAAGCAAGAGCTAGCCTTGTTCTTCTTCTCCCTTGATCTCAACAGCTCTAGGAGCAATTGTAGCCACCCCTTATCGATCTAGTGATCATGCGAAGACCCCGCAGAGCAGGAATAGGGGTGTTATCTCCTCGGAGAGCCCCGAACCTGGGTAAGATTCACCGGCGTGCATGTCTTCGCCTCATCCCGTTTCCGGGCACCGGCGACGTTTTATTGGCTCCCACAATGATAAGCCATCCCTTGGCATATGTCGCACCAACCACCCGACATTTGGTGCCCACCGTGGGGCCAGGTGCACCGTCGTCCGGAGACCTATTCTGGACGGGAACCCTCTTCCTTCCCCACGAGCGCAGCCAGCCTGCTGTGCCCGATGGTGTTTGCCCCGACGCGCTGCAAGGCGTCGATGACGCCTGCGCAGCGAGCCGCCTCGCCGATCTGCTCGGCGAGACTCGCATCTCCGACGAGCCTGCATCTGACGCAGGCACCGACTACCCCGAGAGCCGCCTCGTCAGCCTCCTCGACCAACTTCACGTCTCCAGCGAGCCCGCTGCGGACATGGAGTCGGTCGGCTCCACCGACCCGATGATCATCGACTCCAACACCGCGTCGCTCGACGCCTACCCCTCCGACGTGGTGGTCTTCGACGACCCCCTCCCTCGAGCGGACAGCGGCAGCAGCGCCGTCACTGAAGTGTTGGTCATCAGCCACGTCTCCAACTCGGGCGAGAACGCCCTCGACGCTCAGCAAGCGGCGATGCACGACCTCTCCGTCCCCATCCCGGCCGACGCCGACGCCGAGACCCTGGAAGCACGCCGCCTTGCCCTCATCACGGAGGGCAAGAAGATAGCCTCGATGAGACGCCTCACCGAGGCCCACCAGCGCGAAGTCGACCGCGCCGCCTTCGGGACGCCGCCGCCTAGCGGCCCGAGCCGAGCCGGCTTCGTCCAGAAGCGCGGCGTAGCCGTTGCCAGCATGCTAGCCGCAGATCGCCCCGTCTACGCCATCCCGCTCGAGAATCTGCGAGCCGCTCAGGCGGCTGCAGAGGAGCTCAATGGGCTGGGAACCGATGAGTTCCCCTACATGACAAGACGGATCCAGCAGCTGATCGACGCGGCTGCAGAACGGCATGAAGCCGGCGCCCGAGCTGATAGCCATCCCCCGCGCCGGGAGCACGCTGCGACGTCCTGCTCGCCGACTGCGAGCGGTGCGCACCAGAGGAAAGACAAGGAGCCGGCTGCCAGCCGCAGCCGGACTTGCATTACCATCGAGCGCGACGCGGATGGCCGCCCTCGAGCTGTAGAGCACCAGGAAAACCTGCCTCCTCCCCCGCCTCGAAGAGAAAGACGCCTCACACCACCGCCTGTCACCCATCCGACTCTTGGCGACCGACTCGGCCGCCGAGAAGGAGTCGGCGAGAATGACGCCCGCCACAGGATCGACCGCCTTGCTCGATCCTTGGCATTAGAAGAAGAAGACGATGTCGGCCCACCATGCTTTGGCCCCCGCATCCGCGACGAGCCCTTCCCCAAAGGGTTCTCGCTCCCCAGAGACACACCCAAGTACAACGGCTCAGTGAAGCCGGAAGATTGGCTCATCGACTACTCCACAGCCGTCAGCATCGCCAATGCCAATCGGCGCGTCGCCGTGAAGTACGTCCCCTTGATGCTGCAAGGCACGACGCGCACGTGGCTCAACAGCCTCAAGCCCTACAGCATCAACAGCTGGCTGGACTTCACCGAAGTTTTCGTCCGCAACTTCACCAGCACCTACAAGCGGCCTCCCAAGCCTCGCCAGCTCTCCCTCTGCGTCCAGGGGCCCAACGAGTCGACCCGCGACTACCTCACGCGATGGGCCGAGCTCCGCAACTCCTGCGAGGGAGTGCACGAGGTCCAGGCCATCGAGTACTTCACTGCCGGGTGCCGAGAGGGCACCCTCCTCAAGCACCGACTCCTCTGCGACGAGCCGGCTACCCTCGATGAGTTGCTGATCACTGCCGACAAATATGCCACGGCCGACTCCTCCATGAAGACCGAGCTCCGAGTGGACGCCTCGGGGAAGGTAGTTTCTCCGGCTCCCAAGACGCCGGCTGGCGACTCTAACCGGCGCCCTACCAGAACGACCACAAGCGCAAGGGCCCCATGCCGACTTCCTCCAGTCGGCAGGTGGCCACCATTGAAGACGAGCAGCCCGAAGAGCGGCCCGCTCCCAAGAAGAAGGGTGGCCGGCCGCCTTGGCAGCCGTCTTTCTCCTACGAACAAGCACTCGACGCCCCCTGCAAGTTCTACAGCGGCGCGAAGCCGTCCGACCATACGACACGGAAATGCCACTAGCTCACCCGCATCACCAAGGGCGAAGGGATGGTGCCGCCTCCGCCTCCCGGCCCGCCGCCTCTAGCTCCCCAGCAGCCGGCGGCCCGGCCGGCAGTCGGCGCCATCCAAGATGAGTTCCCCGAAGCGCACGACGCCTACTCGTCTTCACAAGTCAAGCCGATGACAAGCGCAGCCGACGCTGGTAGCACCAAGAAGTAAACGCAGTCGCCTCTAGCACCGCCGAGTTCATGCACTGGTCGGAAAAGCCCATCAGCTGGAGCCAGGCCGACCACCCAGAGGTGATGCCTTCGCCTGGCTCCTATGCTATGGTCTTAGACGTCACCCTTGCGACGGAGAGGCGAGCTGCCAGATTTTCCCGCGTCCTGATAGACGGCGGAAGTAGTATCAACATACTGTACCGCGATACCATGGACAAGCAAAACATCAAAGCGAAGCAGCTGATGCCGAGCCGCACCGTCTTCCATGGTATCGTACCCGGCCTATCTTGCTCTCCAATCGGCAAGATCAAAATGGATGTTCTCTTTGGAGACAAAGATCACTTTCGCCCGGAAGCAATATGGTTCGAGGTGGTGGATTTGGAGAGCCCCTATCATGCGCTACTTGGCCGACCTGCATTGGCCAAGTTCATGGCTGTGCCCCACTATGCCTACCTGAAGATGAAGATGCCGAGCTCGAAGGGGATCATCACGGTAGCCGGCGACTACAAGAAGTCCATCGAGTGTGCCATGGCCAGCAGCCGGCTGGCCGAGTCCCTCGTGGTGGCAGAAGAGAAAAAGATGTTGGAACGGGTTGTGGCCATGGCCGGCAAGCAGCCGGCCTTGTCCCCCAACCCCAAGGACTGTGATGCGCAGGGCTCCTTCCAGCCTGCCAAAGAGACGAAGAAGATACCTCTAGACCCAGAGCACCCGGAGAGGTTCGCCGTGATTGGGGCGAACTTGGACAGTAAATAGGAAGGCGAGCTCGCCGACTTCCTCCGTGAGAATCAAGACATCTTTGCATGGTCACCAAAGGACATGCCGGGTGTCCCGAAGGATTTCGCCGAGCACAAATTACATGTCCGAGCTGATGCGAAGCTGGTCAAGCAACCCCTCCGCCGACTATCAGAAGAGAAGCGAAGAATCGTGGGAGAAGAGATAGCCCGGCTCCTTGCAGCCGGCTTCATCATGGAAGTGTTCTTTCCAGAATGGCTTGCCAATCCAGTTCTGGTTTTGAAGAAGAATAACAAGTGGCGCATGTGTATAGACTACACAAGTTTGAACAAGGCCTGCCCGAAGGATCCGTTTGCTTTGCCACGGATTGACCAAGTGATAGACTCCACAGCCGGATGCGAGCTGTTAAGTTTTTTGGATGCATACTCAGGGTATCATCAGATCAAGTTGGATCCGGCTGACCGCCTGAAGACTGCCTTCATCACACCCTTTGGAGCTTTCTGCTACCTGACAATGACATTCGGCTTGAGAAATGCCGGTGCCACTTTTCAGCATTGCATGCAGAAATGTCTCTTGAAACAACTCGGCAGAAATGCCCACGTCTATGTAGACGACATTGTGGTGAAGACAGAGAAGCGCGGTACCTTGCTGGAAGACCTGAAGGAAACATTTGCCAACTTGCGCCGATTCCAGATCAAGCTCAACCCCGAGAAGTGCGTGTTCGGAGTGCCAGCCGGCCAGCTGCTAGGCTTTTTGGTCTCCGAACGCGGCATTGAGTGCAACCCTGTCAAGATCAAAGCCATCGAGAGGATGGAGATTCCCACCAAGCTGCGAGATGTGCAGAAGTTCACTGGCTGCTTAGCCTCCCTGAACCGTTTTATCAGCCGGCTAGGAGAGAAGGCTCTCCCCCTGTACCGACTCATGAAGAAGTCCACTCACTTTGAGTGGAATGATCAAGCCGACCAAGCCTTCCATGAGTTGAAGAAAATGTTGACCACTCCGCCTGTCCTGGCTGCGCCGACTGAGAAGGAGCCCATGCTCCTCTACATCGCCGCGACAAGCCGAGTTGTCAGCACTGTTGTTGTGGTCCAGCGCCCGGAGGAAGGCCGAGCCCAGCTGGTCCAAAGGCCGGTCTACTATCTCAGCGAAGTACTGTCCAGCTCAAAGCAAAACTACCCGCACTACCAGAAGATGTGCTATGGGGTGTACTTCGCTGCCAAGAAATTGAAGCCCTACTTCCAAGAGCACCCCATCATGGTCGTGTGCACGGCCCCGCTCGCCGAGATCATAGGCAGCCGGGATGCATCCGGCCGGGTGGCCAAATGGGCCATTGCCTTGGCGCCCTACACGATCTTCTATCAACCCCGCACCGCCATCAAGTCGCAAGCATTGGCCGACTTCCTCGTCGATTGGGCCGAGACCCAGTACTTACCGCCGGCTCCCGACTCTACCCATTGGCGGATGCACTTTGACGGGTCCAAGATGCGCACCGGCTTGGGAGCCGGCATCGTCCTCACCTCTCCCAAAGGCGACAAGCTCAACTACACGCTGCAGATCCACTTCGCCGCCTCCAACAACGTGGCCGAGTACGAGGCGCTCGTACATGGGCTCCGGCTAGCCAAAGAACTCGGCATACGCTGGATCCTGTGCCACGGCGACTCAGACTTGGTGGTCCAGCAATCATCTGGCGACTGGGACGCCAAGGACGCAAACATGGCAAGGTACCGTTTCCTCGTCCAGCAGATGAGCGGATACTTCGAAGGGTGCGAGTTCCTTCACGTGCCAAGGGCCGACAACGACCAAGCAGATGCCCTAGCACGGATCGGCTCCACCCGACAAGCCATACCGACTGGCGTCTCCCTCCAGTGCCTCCTCAAGCCGTCCATCAAGCCGTCTCCAGAGTCGGATTCCATCTTCGTACCGCCTGCGCCAGAAACAGCCGGATCTGGCTCAAGAAATCCCGCAGGCGGCACGGGGACCTCGACGACTGCCCCGGGGACTGACGTAGTCGCACCCGGCCCAGGGACTTCAGAACCCGGCCCGGGGACTGCAGCAGTCGTCCCGGGGACTGCAACGACACAAGAAGCGGTGGTCGACTCCAATGCAACACCCAGCCCACCCACCTGAGTCATGGTGGCCACATTAACAGCTGAAGAAGTCACAGCTCCCTCATGGGCCCAGCCCATCCTCAAGTTCCTAGTCAGCAGAGAGCTGCCGGCTGATGAGATCGCAGCAAGACTAGTGCAACGACGAGCTGCAGCATACACAATAATCAACAGGGAGCTTGTGAAGCGCAGCGTCACTGGAGTCTTCCAGCGTTGCGTCGAGCCAGAAAAAGGAGTGGCAATCCTCAAAGACATCCACCAAGGCGAATGCGGCCATCACGCCGCCTCAAGATCCCTCGTGGCCAAGGCTTTCCGCCATGGGTTCTTCTGGCCGACTGCCTTGGAGGATGCTAAAGAAATAGTCAAGAGCTGCAGAGGATGTCAAGTCTTCAGTTCCAAACAACACCTGCCGGCTTCTGCCCTCAAGACCATTCCCCTCACCTGGCCTTTTGCCGTCTGGGGACTGGACATGGTGGGCCCTTTCAAGACAGCCCGCGGTGGCTTGACACATCTACTCGTTGCTGTGGACAAGTTCACAAAGTGGATTGAAGCCAAGCCAATTAAGAAGCTGAACGGGCCGACTGCCGTGACATTCATCACCGACATCACTACTCGGTACGGCGTGCCGCACAGCATCATCACCGACAACGGCACGAACTTCGCCAAAGGCGCACTGGCACGTTTCTGCGCGACACAGGGCATCCGACTGGACTTAGCGTCCGTTGCCCACCCGCAGTCAAACGGCCAGGTCGAGCGAGCAAATGGACTTATCCTCTCCGGCATCAAGCCCCGACTGGTTGTACCACTGGAGCGATCGGCCGGCTGTTGGCTCGAAGAGCTGCCGGCTGTCCTCTGGAGTCTGCGCACTACACCCAACAAGTCAACCGGCTTCACTCCATTCTTCCTTGTGTACGGTGCCGAGGCTGTCATCCCAACAGACATCGAGTTCGACTCGCCTCGGATCACCATGTACACGGAGGAGGAAGCCAAAGAAGCAAGAGAAGACGGCGTCGACCTACTGGAAGAAGGTCGGCTGTTAGCCCTCAGCCGGTCCGCCATCTACCAGCAAAGCCTGCGCCGCTACTACAACCGCAAGGTCAAGCCAAGATCTTTCCAAGAGGGCGACCTTGTGCTCCGGCTGATCCAGCGAACAGCCGGCCAGCACAAGCTCTCGGCCCCTTGGGAAGGCCCCTTCGTCGTCAGCAAGGCACTCGGCAACGACTCCTACTACTTGATTGACGCGCAAAAGCCAAGAGCACGCAAGAGAGACGACTCCGGCAAGGAGTCGGAGCGACCATGGAACGCAAACCTCCTAAGACGATTTTACAGCTGAAAAGCAGTATGTATCACGCTACCCCTTTTGTATTAAGTTACAAACCAACAGGCCCCCCGAACAGTACTCGGGGACTGCCTTTTATTTATCTATGAATGACGAGTGTCATATCCATGAATGTATTATTACATTTTGAATTCTTGTCCGGCACCGGGTCCGACTAGTCGGCCCGAGGACTGGCCGCCTTGAGCTATATTCTAAGTTCTTCCCGAAGTCAGCAAAGTAGTGCGCCGGCTCCCAAGTCCTCTCTTCTTGAAAGTCGCAGCTCAAAGAACTGACTGTCCGACTAGCAAGAGAGAAGACAGAAAGGACGCCCACACGAAAAATGGCTAAGGAACAACTAACCTATATAGCAAAAAGACGGCCTCCATATATGCCCGCCGGCTGTCACAGCAGCCGGCTGGCCGGCTTCCTAAAAAACTTAGCTTATGTCCGGGAGAGCTAAAAGTACTTCCCCCTCCCCAATCGGCCAGGCACTCCCCGGCTACAGATTGCAGAGCAACTGTTTGACTAGGGAGGCGGCAACCAAGGGAGGGCGGCAAAGGAAAAAAGCACAAGGACAAAAAGCGAAAGTACAAGGAAAGACCGATTGCATAACTTATATACATAAAGCCGCCCACCGGCCGGCAACAGACTTAAGTTTGAATACACCCAGTGGGTGGAATTGTGCAGACTTAACCAAACATTGTTCAAAAGTAACAAGACAGGAAAACAAAAGAAAGAAGACTAAGGCGCGACTTGGAGGCCGAGCTGGTCGGTGAAGGCAGCTCGCCGGCTGAAGGAGTGGCCGCCTAGCTGGTCCTGGCTAGACCACCTCCCGCGGCAGGAGACGCACTCGCACGCGACGTAGTGCTGGAGGCGCGGTCAGGCTGGCCGGCTTCTCCACCAGCCGGCTCGGTGTCTTCACCCTCCTCCTCCCCCTCCTCGCCCTCGTCGCTGGAGTCGATCTCCTCCGCCGAGTCCTCGCCGTGCGCCGGGTCCAGCTCGAACCAATCTTCCGGCTGGGCGACTCCATTGTCGTCCACCTCGGGGGCGAAGACGTTGGTGTCGGTGTAATCAGCGATCGCTGAAGCCCGCCGAATGATGGCCGGCCGCGCCGGCTCCAGCTCCGTGTCGGCTTGCTGCCGCCAGGTCGCCAGCTGGTCCAGGTTCAGGCCGGGATACCAGGCCTTGACGAACTCCAGCGCCCGCCTGGCGCCGGAGCGAGCCGCTGACGCCTTCCAAGCCTCGAAGCGGCCGACTGCCACCTCCAGCCAGTCGGCGGTCTGACTGGGGGTGCGAGGGACCACTTGGCCGGGCCAGAGGGCGGCCAAGACCTGCGGTCCCGCGCGCTGAAGCCGGCGGAGCAGCCTGTGAGCCGGCTGGATGCGAGCCTGGATCGCCAGGAGCTGTTCCTCCAGCGAGCGGCCGGCGGTTGGCGAGATCTCGAAGCCGGCTTGCCTCTTCGCCTGGCGACGGGCTTCGATGGCCTGGTTGGCGGCAGTGGAATAGCCGGGGAAGTACTCTGCGCGAAGAAGAAAAGGAAAGAAAAACACCAAAATCAGAAAAACAAGTCAAATGGTAGATGGCAAGAAAGGATGAAGGGATAGACGACTTACCGTCAACCAGATCCTCAATCTGGCCATAGCCGGAGACCAGAGTCTGCTTGGCCTCTGCCCAGCCGGCCGCCTCCGTCTCGAACTCGGCCTGGAGGGCGGCTTCGCGATCCTGCGCAGCCTTCAGCGCAGCCTTGTGGCCTTCCTCCTGGTCGGCCAGCTTCTTGACCAGGCGGTCGCGCTCCTGCACCAAGGCGGCGAGCTCCGCGTCCTTGGCACGAAGAGCAGTCTGGGACTCCCCCAGCTGTGCCCTCAGACTGGCGTTGGCCGCTGCAGAGATAGAAGAAGAAGAAGAACAATGAGAAATCATCCAGGAAGATCCGAGCCGACTGCTCAGCAGTGGGCCCGAATCTCGGGGACTACACCCAGTGGGTGCGCTGACGCGCCCCCATATGAGAAAAAGATCAAGTCACATACCTCGGCTTTCAGTGAGATCGGCGGTCTTCTGAGTCAGCTCCCGAGCCTGGGAGTTGAAGGCGGCCGCTCGGAGGTTGTGGTAGTCCTGCAAGACGGACAGAAGACCGACGTAAGAACAAAAGCAGCAAAAACAAAATCTCCAAGAAGTTCCAAGCCGCCTGCTCAGCAGCCGACTCGGAACTCGGGGACTACACCCAGTGGGTGCGCAGACGCGCCCCCACGAGAGAAATCAAGTTCAAGAAAGAACAAGATGAGAATACTAACCCGGATGGCTGCCCGCGTGGCGAGGAATTCGTCGGTGAACTGCCTCAGCGCCCCGGCTTGTCTTTGCAGCCGGGTCCGGACGTCTTGTGCAGCGACGTTCACCACGGATGACCCTCCGCCCGGCGTCCACCCCGAGGTAGCGTTGGCCGCCTCCGCGTCTCGCGCCGACGAGCTGGAGCCCACGGCCGGCTGTGGCTCCGACGCAGCCTTCTGCGGTTCAGACGCGGCCTTCCCTGCGCGCCGGCTTGGCGGAGCCCGGACCGCCACCTCAGCCCCCGCGGCCGGCTCGCCCTCCGCCGACTATGCGGGCGCATGCTTAGGCTGGCGGCCTTGGGTCGCCCTAGTCGGAGGAGTCGGCCCCGGCGCCTCCCCCAAGATGACGACGTCGTCGCCGCTTCCTCCAAGCCCCGGCTAGGAACCGCTGGCCCCCCTGGCGAGGGATCCACGTCCCCGGGCGCCATGGTGCGCAGGTGGGTGACCATCAAAGCCTCCCCTGCTGCCGCTTCGGCCTCGGCCTCTGCCTGGGCCTTGGCTGCGGCCTCGGCGAGCGCCTTCGCCACCTCCTCCTCCCGAGCCGCCTGGGCGGCGGCTGCCCTCCGTGCCTCCGCCTCCCGCGCTTCCTGCTCCTCCCGCGCCTCCCGCGCGTTCCTTTCCGTCGCCTCCAGGAGGGCGGCGCGGGGATCCACGCGGCGGGTGGTGCTCCCAGAGCCCCCTGGCGACTCGACGACGGAGCCGGCAGCCGCCCGCTCAAGTGACAGCGGAGCTCTGACCATTGAAAAAGAAGACGAAGATTCAAGAACCACCAAAGGAAAGAAAGAAGGACAGTACATAGAAAGAAAGAACTTACGCCGACACAGTCTGCGGCTGCTTCACCACTTTGCGGAAGCGAGCCGCCTTCGCGGCCGCCTCTTCCCGCCTGGTGGCTGCCGCCCCACCTCTGGGCTTCTTCGTCCGGCTACCGAACATGCCCTGGGTGGCGTGACGTTTCTGGCCTCTACCCCGAGCAGGCTGCGCGCTGGAGGAGCCCGCGCCGCGTCCGGATGCCGGCTGGCGGTGCGGGACGGCTTCGGCTTCGTCCTCGTCTGGCCAGTCGTCGAAGGTAGCGGTGAACCCGGAGCCGCCTGCTTCGCCGCCGGCTTGGCCACCGGCCGGCTCGGCGGCATCCTCCATATGGACCGCCCCCAGGTCAGGGTCCTCCTGGTCGTGTTCGGTCCGGTCGGGAACGAAGCGGCGCTCCACGTCTGCCCCGCCGGCCGGCCGAAGCAGAGGACTCTGTCAAAAGAGCAAGCCGACTGAGTTAGAGTTGACCCAGAGGAACTCGGCGACAAAGCTGAGGAAGAGAAAGAAAAAGAGACGAGGGGAGCGTACCGTAGGTGGAGGATTGGCGCGGTCGTATGGCTCCTTGCCGAATTGCTAGTCTTCGGAAAGCTGGCAGTTGGCGAGGTAATTCACCATGTCGGCGGCGTCGGGCTGCGGCATCTCCTTGGTGCACATCCGGCTCGGATCGAGCTGGCCGCTCATCTGATAGATCAGATGAGGCCGGCTCTGGAGCGGAAGGACCCGGCGCGTGACGAACGCGGCCAGGAGGTCGGGCCCCGTCAGGCCCTCCGACTGGACCATCACCCGCAGGCGGGCGATGGCGGCGTTTCCTCCCTGCGACAGCGTCACCGCCCGGAAGGACCACTGGGGCAGCCTCCCCGCCGGTGGGCCGGCTACGTAAGCCGGCAGGTTGATGTAGTCGCCCCGTGGAGCGATGTTCCGCACGTAGAAGTACGACTTCTGCCACTTCTTCACCGATTGGATCAGCGTGATGACGGGGAAGGGGTTGTCGGCGCCCGATCTCCGCAACGCGATGAAGGCGCCAGTATGAGCCGGCACGCTTTTGCTGCGCGTGCCCAGCTTCGACTGGAAGAACTCCCCCCAGAGCTCGAGGGTGGGGAGGACGCCGAGATAGCCTTCGCATAGGGTGACGAAGGCCAACAGCAGCACCACCGCGTTGGGGGTGAGGTGGTGCGGCTGGAGCTGATAGAATTCCAGCCAGGAGCGGAAGAAGGCGCTCACTGGCAGGCCGAAGCCGCGCAGGAAGTGCGAGCGGAAGACCACCTGCTCGCCATCCCGCGACGCCGGCCTGATTTCCTTCTCCGGCGCGAGGCGGACCTCCACTTTGTCCGCGCTGGGCAGACGCCGGGTGTCGCGGAGGAAGTCGATGTGGTCGTTATGGACGATGGAGCCGTCCCAATCCCCGCCAAGCTGCTCTACGTGGGGAGGCATGGCGGAAGCTAGCACGGCGGCGGAGGAGCGTGCGGAGGAAGAGCGCGGCGGCGAGGCGCTGTCGCGAGAACGAGCAAGGCAAGAAGACGGAGGAAGTAGGAAGAGCGTGCGAGGGCCTGCCGCCCTCCACCTCCCCCTACTTATAGCCTCACGCGGCCGAAGAGGCCGGACGTGGGGGGAGACGTGGGATTAACTGCGCCCATTCCCCCCACGTCTCGCATTTATTACGCATAAGTGCGAGCCGAAACTGCCGCACGGAACGTGCGGGCGGTTTCGGGATACAAAGGATCCGCGCCTGGGCCGGGGCGCGGACGTGGCGGGCCCCCTCCCTGCGGCGACGTCCCGTCACGCGCGTGGGCTGGCAGGCTTTCCAGCCACGTGGCACGCCAGCGGCCCGACGCCGGCCCGCGGCCCAGTGCACGTCCCTGCGGGTTCCCGCCCCCCGACTCCAGAAGAATTCGACTAAGGCGGCGCGCCTGACCAAGGCCGGCTCCCAGCTGCCGGCTTGTCACGATAGGAAGCTGATCGAGCTTCTCGATCCCCACTCCACCTCGAAGCCCAATTAGCTTCGAGGACTACTGTCGGGGTAAATGGCCACGGGTAGCCTAACCGACTACCCCTGGCTCTTCAAGAAATTTATCAGGCCTTTGGGCCTTCAAGCACTCCAAGCGTTTGGGCCGCCTTCCGTGGCCGGCTACCACTAAAGCCGACTCCCGGAAGGCGACCCAGCCTCACCGACTCCTCCCAGGATGACCACGGGGTGGCCGACTCCAAGAAGCCGGCCAAGAAGGACGCCGACTCCTAGGAGCCGGCCAAGACCACAACCACTCCACATAACGGCGACCTGACGGGGTATGGCCACAGTGTGGCCCATGACCCCCGAAGCCCGAGGCGGGCATGGCTACAGGAGGCCGTACGGGAGGGATGTCTCCCGTGCGGCTCGGCACTGTAGCCACGCTAGCTCCGACGTCATCCACGACCCACACCTGTACGGCCCAAGGACTGCGGGCCCCTTCAGCCAGAGAGAGGCGTGAAGGCGGCCCGGCTCTTCCTAGCCGGCCAAGAGCATAGCCGGCCTCCAGAAGCCGGCCACTCCCTTCCTCGAAGCAGGAGCCCCATTAAGGAGACAAGACGAGGTGAGGCTACAGTGATAGGCCCCGAGGCGGCCCACTGTAGCCACGCTCACCTCGACAAAGCCCTCATCATCAGAGGCGCGGCTACAGTAAGCAGCCACCGACAAAACCCTAGGCGGTGGGACCGGCCTGTCGACCAATTAGCCGGCAGCCGGCGGGACCCACCAGCCGGCGGGACCCAGCAGCCGGCGGAGAAGCCGGCGAGCGTAGACACTGACGGCTGGGACCAGATCCCAGTCGGATTACCATTGTACCCCCGGGGGGTAGGCCTATATAAACCCCCCAGAGCACCCATGCAAAGGGTTCGCACCTCAGCAGAGTTCGCTTCTGAGCATAGCACACACTCACACACCATAGATAGAGAGAAGCAAGAGCTAGCCTTGTTCTTCTTCTCCCTTGATCTCAACAGCTCTAGGAGCGATTGTAGCCACCCCTTATCGATCTAGTGATCATGCGGAGACCCCGCAGAGCAGGACTAGGGGTGTTATCTCCTCGGAGAGCCCCGAACCTGGGTAAGATCGCCGGCGTGCATGTCTTCGCCTCATCCCGTTTCCGGGCACCGGCGACGTTTTATTGGCTCCCACAATGATAAGCCATCCCTTGGCATATGTCGCACCAACCACCCGACACCTTAGTACTCTTTGGGTGTTAATCACATAGCGATGTGAACTAGATTGTTGACTCTAGTAAACCCTTTGGGTGTTGGTCACATGACAATGTGAACTATGGGTGTTAATCACATGGTGATGTGAATTATTGATGTTAAATCACATGGCGATGTGAACTAGATTATTGACTCTAGTGCAAGTGGGAGACTGAAGGAAATATGCCCTAGAGGCAATAATAAAGTATTATTTATTTCCTTATATCATGATAAATGTTTATTATTCATGCTAGAATTGTATTAACCGGAAACATAATACATGTGTGAATACATAGACAAACAGAGTGTCACTAGTATGCCTCTACTTGACTAGCTCGTTAATCAAAGATGGTTATGTTTCCTAGCCATAGACATGAGTTGTCATTTGATTAACGGGATCACCTCATTAGGAGAATGACGTGATTGACTTGACCCATTCCGTTAGCTTAGCACTCGATCGTTTAGTATGTTGCTATTGCTTTCTTCATAACTTATACATGTTCCTATGACTATGAGATTATGCAACTCCCGTTTACCGGAGGAACACTTTGTGTGCTACCAAACGTCACAACGTAACTGGGTGATTATAAAGGTGCTCTACAGGTGTCTCCAAAGGTACTTGTTGGGTTGGCGTATTTTGAGATTAGGATTTGTCACTCCGATTGTCGGAGAGGTATCTCTGGGCCCACTCGATAATGCACATCACTATAAGCCTTGCAAGCATTGTGACTAATGAGTTAGTTGCGGGATGATGTATTACGAAACGAGTAAAGAGACTTGCTGGTAACGAGATTGAACTAGGTATCGAGATACCGACGATCGAATCTCGGGCAAGTAACATACCGATGACAAAGGGAACAACGTATGTTGTTATGCGGTCTGACCGATAAAGATCTTCGTAGAATATGTGGGAACCAATATGAGCATCCAGGTTCCGCTATTGGTTATTGACCGGAGAGGTGGCTCGGTCATGTCTACATAGTTCTCGAACCCGTAGGGTCCGCACGCTTAAAGTTACGATGACAGTTATATTATGAGTTTATATGTTTTGATGTACCGAAGGTTGTTCGGAGTCCCGGATGTGATCACGGACATGACGAGGAGTCTCGAAATGGTCGAGACATAAAGATTGATATATTGGAAGCCTATGTTTGGACATCGGAAGTGTTCCGGGTGAAATCGGGATTTTTCCGGAGTACCGGGAGGTTACCGGAACCCCCCGGTAACTTAATGGGCCTTAGTGGGCCTAGGTGGAAGAGAGGAGAGGAGGCTAGGGCAGGGCCGCGCCCCCCTTCCCCCCCAATCCGAATAGGACAAGGAGAGGGGGGCGGCGCCCCCCTTCCTTCCTCCCCTCCACCTCTTCCCATCTTCCACTCCTAGTCCAACAAAGAAAGGGGGGAGTCCTACTCCCGGTAGGAGTAGGACTCCTCCTGGCGCGCCACACCTACAAGGCCGGCGGCCTCCCCCTTGCTCCTTTATATACGGGGGCAGGGGGCACCTCTAGACACACAATTGATCAACGATCTTTTAGCCGTGTGCGGTGCCCCCCTCCACCATATTACACCTCGATAATATCGTAGCGGAGCTTAGGCGAAGCCCTGCGTCGGTAGAACATCATCATCGTCACCACGCCGTCGTGCTGACGAAACTCTCCCTCAACACTCAGCTGGATCGGAGTTCGAGGGACGTCATCGAGCTGAACGTGTGCTGAACTCGGAGGTGCCGTGCGTTCGGTACTTGATCGGTCGGATCGTGAAGACGTACGACTACATCAACCACGTTGTGTTAACGCTTCCGCTTTCGGTCTACGAGGGTACGTGGACAACACTCTCCCCTCTCATTGCTATGCATCACCATGATCTTGCGTGTGCTTAGGAATTTTTTTTAAATTACTACGTTCCCCAACAACGGGAGGCAGGAGCAGGCGACACGACCGGCGCTGCTCTGGGCGGCTGGAGCAAGAAGACCAGAGGTTGAATAAGCACTATGGCCATTGGATGGACATCGTACGGTCACTGGAGCTAGAATCGTTCATATTGACTAATTTGACAAAGCCCTCCATCCCTATCAACTTAGTAGGCCCACAAGTCAGCCACCCACTATGGTGGGTTGTAACATCCCAAATGTTCAATTTGGAATGTTATACATTAGATCATCATTGCATATCATATTTTATTGCATTTTGGTTTGATCCTAGAAATTCTACGCAGCTCAAGGACCCATGGAGAGAGTTGGGGTTTCATTATTTTCATATTCGAGTTTTTCTCGAATTTTGAAAAGAGGATCGTTTGATTTTAATTATTTTCTCTTTGAATATTTATTTTATAAAAATAAAAGAGAGAGGATAAAATGACTTCCTCAAAATAAAGAAATATAGGAGATTTAATGTTAAAATCAAATAAGATTTTATTCGGAATTTTATCGCTATTTTTTAATTAGGAAAAATATGCGTTTTTCAAAATTGCATATTAGCCCAAATAAATGTTCACCTTGTCCGACCTATTTTTAGAGGACGGGGAAAATTTATTTCGGGATTTTTGGAGTCCGTTTAGTACTTCTTTTCTTTCTTTTTCGGCATCACAAAATTATTTAAAAAAAAAAAGAGAAAC
>NC_057808.1:261200380-261208472 GCF_018294505.1 Triticum aestivum
GCACCGGAGCCGCACCGCCGCCGCCGCCGTCTCGCCGGATCCGCCGGAGGTAGCCGCTACCTCCCCAGTTTTCGCGAGAAAACCGAACGGTTTTTTTCGAAACCCTAGATCCTTTTTTAGATCCTGTTCGGTTTATTTTTTTCGGTTTAGTTATCTAGAGAACACCCGTTCGTACGTTTGTTTTAACGAACGGTCTACACCGTTTCGCCGCAGACAGCGAACGTTCGTTCGTTAGCCTGTTCGGTAGTTTTTCTTTTTTTCGGATTTTCCGCGATTATTTTCGATCGCGATTTCTGATCCGATTTTCGTTTTAGTTTATCATTTCGCTCGTTTATCGGAATCAGGCGATTCAAGCGCCTAGAGTTTTGTCTCGAAACCCTCTTTCTGTTTAACCAACTTGAACAAGATTTTCCTACTGTAAAATTTGACTTTAGTCCAGATTAGTAAATGAAGCTTGTTTCTTTCGCCGTTTGAGTTTTGTTGCTTTGTCTGATTTGATTCTTTTTGCAAACCGGAGTTCTTACGTTGAACTTTCTGGTTAGATCTCTTATTTGAGTTTTACCTGTGCCCTTGCTTGATTGCTTATTGTATGCTTGTTTGTTTGTGATAGAGTACCCGGAGTGCGAAGCATGTTACTACGAGTCTCTAGGTTTCATGGATCATCAGCAAGGCAAGTAACACCTTGATCATACCTCTTTACTACCCAGTTTTATTGCATTAGATCAATCCTCAAACAATTGCATGGTTAGGATCTGATTTTAATTGTGGGTTGGGAAGTAGTTGAGGTAGTACCTATTCACCTGTTTATTATCAAACCTTTGGGAGTTACTTCTGCATCGCTTATATTGCTATGCTATGCTCGTAGACATGGATTGGGTTTGAGTGTATTCATGACAGTTGTGAGTATTGTTAATTAATGGTTAACTTAAGGTGGTAACTTTAATACACATCTGGGTGGATTGAGGCACCTGGGGAATCCAGTGATTGCCTGTATTTTTGGAAATCCCGTGGTACCGTGTGATTCTCCTATGGACTGCCACCCAGGCTCAAAGGGATCATGAGATTATTCATGCTAGAAACTTCCGTGTGCAGCCACAAGCCATTATGGGCTCTGGCATAGTTGAGTATGTTGTGTGATCTCTTTTAATGGTAGACTAGCAGGTGTAGGGGATGTAGGTGGTACGGTCTACCCATCGAAAGAGTTAATGCTTCTGAAAGACTATGTCTCGGTCATCCGTTTCTCAAACACCATGTAGTGCGAGACATCCAACGGAGGAGATCGAGTCTTGTGGGGAAAAGTGCGCAAACCTCTGCAGAGTGTACAAACTAATCATGGTTAGCCGTGTCCCCGGTTATGGACATCTTGAGTATCTTGTTCTTGGATTATCATGTGGATCTCATCACTCTTAGTTATAAAATTTGATTGGGATATTATTTACTTTTAATAGGGATTGAGATGGGGTTTACCATTCTAAATGTTTAACAACCACCATGATAGTTAAATAAAATATATTCCTTTTGTTGTAGGGAAAAATTGGCTTTTCGCAAAACATATTAACCATACAGCCTCCACCAGCCATATATGCATGTAGTGATAGCATTATTCTGTTCATTACTCTTTTGTGTTACATTGCCAGCATATTCCATGTGCTGACCCGTTTTCGGGATGCAACATATCATGTTGCAGACTTGTCAGACGACAAGTAAAGAGCCTTAGGTCGTGATCTTTCACTCAGTGATGCCGTTGGAGTTGATGGACTCACTTTATCTTCCAAGCCTTCCGCTGTTATCGTATTAGATGGACTTAAGCCATATTTATTGTAATAAGCTCTCTTTTGAGACATTCGATGTAATAAGTGTGTGTTTGCTACTCTATTATAAATCCTTCAACAACTGCGCGTGTCAGCATTACCGATCCAGGGATGACACTGATGCACAGAGATCAGACCATTTGAGGTCTGGTCGCTACAAGATGGTATCAGAGCACACGCTGACTGTAGGACACGACCACTAAGCTAAAGCCCTAGATCACTACTATCTTCTCATTTCTGACTCCTCTCCATTTTCCACTCTTTAGGATGGCGGATGCAAGGATCAAGTTGACGCAACCGGATGAAGACACCCCTTTTGGACGCCACTTGAAGGAAGTTACTAGGTACCTGACCATTGGAATACCAAGCTTCACAGGGACTTACAATGCCACTTTACCAGAAGAGGAGCGCTGGATGATTCAAGTGCAAGTTCTAGGAAGGACATTCACGCCAGTCACTGAGCCCATAGAGTTTTCCTTTGATGCACCAACCTGGAGTCTAGGAAAGAGTATGGCAGCCCACATCACCATGGTACGCATTGGAGAATTTTAGCACAAGGATCTCAAGGATACTATCTACCAGATTTGTGGGCGCCGAGATGAGCAATGGGAGATGATTAGCACCAGGAAGGATAGATCCATTGCAGCTTTCATCCAGGAGTTGAACCAGCACATTCGTCGCCAGGAGAACCAGATGTGCGCAGGCATGATAGATTTGAAGAAGGCAATGACAAGGAGCACGGAACTGGAGGAAGAACTCAAGGCTACACGCGAAGATTATGAGGAGGAAATTGTCGTACTAGTGGAGAAGAATGACGACCTGATAAAGAAGATCGGAGTTTTCATGGGAGATCCCGCGCCAGGAGGAGAAGATGACGATTCCACTTGCCCGGAGAACTACATCATCATCGACGACACTGACTCGGACCCTGACGATAGCGATGATGACTATGTTGATGAAGCTGGAGCAGATATCATGGAGTCTTCGACTGATCATTTTTTCTAGTCGACCACCATATCAGTAGTAGTATTCCACCATGTATATAGTATAGTCCGAGCACTTTTGTAACGATAGTTCTAGGCCGATTGTATGCCCTTGTTTGATTTGATTGAGTGATATGTTTGTGTTTGTCTCATGTGCATATGGGTAGTGTTTTCCCCCTAGACCTCATTCTACTCTGTTTTCTCATCTTTTCTAAACCCAGCAGATGCCTCTGAGACGCGACAATGGATTTGCTTTCCCACCGGAGCTCACTCAGTTGATCCAACAGCAGAATGCATTGATGCAAATACTAGTCCAGAATCAGAACCAGGGGAACAACAACAACAACCCACCACCACCACCACTAGTTGATCACTTAGCCCGTTTTCTTAGGCTGAATCCGCCGGTGTTCTCCAGTAGCACCGAGCAGATTGTTGCAGATGACTGGCTCCGCAAGATTGAAAGGGAGTTGACTACTGCAGGATGCACATATGCGGAGAGAGTGCATTTTTCCGCACATCAGCTAGATGGACCCGCAACATCATGGTGGGAGAATTTCATAGTCACTTACCCCATTGACACTGTGACATGGGACTAGTTCCAGCAGGCTTTCCGTACTGCCCATGTTTCAGCAGGAGCTATGGCCATGAAGAAGCGTGAGTTTCGCAACTTATGCCAAGGAGGGCGCACTGTTGGCCAGTATGTGGATGACTTTAGTAAGCTAGCACGTTATGCCCCGGATGACGTCCCTACAGATGCAGCTAAGAAGGAGAAGTTTCTGGAAGGACTGAATGATGAGCTGAGCATGCAGTTGATGGTGGCAAATTTCAATAACTACCAGGAGTTGGTGGATAGAGCTCTCATGCTTGAAGGGAAGCAGCAGCAGATTGACAGCCGCAAGAGGAAGTATGGACAAGGGAAGTACAATTCTGGAGCACAGCAGAGACCTCGTTTCACCCCGAACTCAGGAGGACTTGTTCATAACGATGGAGGCCACACTCACAATGGAGGAAGTTCGCACAACCATAGTGGCCCCAAGAATGGGAATGGTAATGGAGGAAGCAGCGGACAGAACTGTTCCAACGCGGCAACACCCGCCAAGAAAGATCTAAGCCACGTTACTTGCTACAAGTGCCAGAAGACCGGACACTACACCAATGATTGTCCTGAAGCTAAGAATGGAAACGGAAATGGAAGCTCTGGGAATAATCCCAACCCTTTCACCAGGGGACAAGTGAACCACGTTAACGTGGAGGAGGTTGAAGCCCAGCCAGATGCAGTAATAGGTAAGTTTTTGGTTAAGTCATTTACTGCAGTCGTACTTTTTGATACTGGTGCATCGCATTCATACATATCAAGGGGATTCGTGGATAAGTTTAAGCTACCAACCCAAGCCCTTAGGTCACCCATGTTAGTAACCTCGCCAGGAGCAGAGTATATGGCTAGCCTATGGTGTGATCGGTTACCATTAAGGATTGGTAACTACCTGTTCCCCTCAGACCTAATAGTATTGGAGTCACAAGGATTGGATGTGATATTAGGCATGGATTGGTTATCAAAGTATGGAGGGAACATTGACTGCGCCAGTAAGTCGATCTTACTCACCACTCCAGAAGGAAGAAGGATCAAGTATGTATCCCGGCATGTGCGAACAGGACTCAAGTAAATTCCTTATCAGGAGTTGTACAGGAGGAAGTACCAGTGGTGAAGGATTTTCCAGATGTATTTCCAGAAGAGTTGCGAGGCATGCCATCGTATAGAGACATTGAGTTTTTGATTGAGCTTTTGCCAGGCACAGGGCCAATATCTAAGAGACCGTACAGAATGCCCGCAAAGGATTTGGAGGAAATTAAGAAGCAGATTAAGGAGTTACTGGATAAAGGTTATATTCACCCAAGTTCGTCACCTTGGGGATCCCCAGTACTTCTGGTGGAGAAGAAGGATGGGTCGTTAAGGATGGTTGTTGATTATCGAGGATTGAATGAGGTGACGATCAAGAACAAGTACCCACTGCCGATGATCAATGATTTGTTTGACTAGCTGCAAGGAGCTAAGGTGTTTTCCAAGATCGATCTGCGATCAGGGTACCACCAGCTGAAGATTCGAGAGCAGGATATACCTAAGACAGCTTTTACCACGAGGTACGAGCTATACGAGTATACCGTTATGTCATTTGGTCTGACTAACGCACCTGCCTATTTTATGAACATGATGAACAAAGTGTTTATGGAGTTTTTGGATAAGTTCGTCATGGTGTTCATTGATGATATTCTGGTCTACTCGAAGAATGAAGAAGAACATAAAGAGCATTTGCGTTTAGTACTTGCAAAACTCAGAGAACATCTGCTATACGCCAAATTCAGCAAGTGTGAGTTTCGGTTGAAGGAAGTTGGATTCCTTGGACATGTTATATCCGGAGAAGGAATAGCGGTAGACCCCACCAAAGTTGTCACTGTGATAAATTGGGAGTCACCCACGTCAGTTGGAGAGATCCGGAGTTTTCTTGGACTCGCAGGATACTACCGGAGGTTCATTGAAAATTTCTCAAAGACTACAAAGCCTATGACGGAGTTGTTAAAGAAGGACACCAAGTTCAAATGGACTGAGGAATGTGAGGCCAGTTTTCAGGAGCTGAAGAAACGCTTGGTTACATCACCAGTGTTGATTCTGCCAGATCAACGCAAGGATTACGAAGTATATTGCGACGCTTCTCATCGAGGACTTGGAGCCGTACTTATGCAGGAGGGAAGAGTTGTTTCATATGCCTCAGGACAGCTTAAACCCCATGAGTTAAATTATGCTACGCATGATTTGGAGTTAGCAGCCGTGGTGCATGCGTTGAAGACTTGGAGACATTTTCTCATCGGAAACCATTGTGAGGTATACACGGATCACAAGAGTTTGAAGTATATCTTCACGCAGAAGGAGTTGAATCTCAGGCAGAGGAGATGGTTAGAACTCATTAAGGATTATGATATGAGGTTGCATTATCATCCCGGAAAGGCTAACGTAGTAGCCGATGCGTTGAGCCGCAAAAGTCATGTCAATACACTCATGACCGGAGAGTTACCCAAGGAGTTGGCAGATGACCTTCGCGAGCTATGTTTGGAGATAGTCCCGAGAGGCTATGTAGCA
Source organism: Triticum aestivum (assembly GCF_018294505.1). Lineage (NCBI taxonomy): Eukaryota > Viridiplantae > Streptophyta > Magnoliopsida > Poales > Poaceae > Triticum > Triticum aestivum. The sequence continues at coordinate 261,206,308 of NC_057808.1, forward strand.
GCATTGGAGATTCAATCTACTTTGATGGATAAGATCAGAGAAGCTCAGAAGACGGACAAGGAGATTGCCAAAATAAAGGAAAGAATGAGTAAAGGAAAGGCTAAAGGATTTCGTGAGGATGAGCACGATACCTTATGGTTTGAGGACCACGTATATGTGCCAAATGATCAGGAGATCAGGAAGTTGATTCTGCAAGAGGCCCATGATTCGCCATATTCAATTCACCCAGGAAATACCAAGATGTATCTGGATTTGAAGGATAGTTTCTGGTGGACCGGAATGAAGAAGGATATTGCAGAGTATGTAGGAGTTTGTGATGTATGTTAGAGAGTGAAGGCCGAGCATCAGAAGCCAGCAGGATTGCTACAACCATTGCCGATACCCGAATGGAAGTGGGATAAGCTAGGCATGAATTTTATTACGGGATTACCCAGGACTCGTTCAGGCTATGACTCGATATGGGTTGTAGTCGATCGTTTGACGAAAGTAGCTCATTTCATCCCAGTGAAGACCACTTACACCGGTGCTAAGTTGGCAAAGATATACATGACCAGGATCGTATGTCTGCATGGAGTTCCGAGGACCATTGTATCAGATAGAGGAACCCAGTTTACCTCAAAGTTTTGGAATCAGTTGGATGAAACTTTGGGAAGCAGGCTAGAGTTCAGTATAGCTTTTCACCCGCAGACAGATGGACAGACTGAGAGAGTCAATCAGATTCTGGAGGACGTGTTGAGAGCTTGTGCACTAGATTATGGATCTAGTTGGGACGATAATTTGCCGTATGCAGAGTTCACTTATAACAACAGTTATCAAGCCAGTTTGAAGATGGCCCCTTTCGAAGCACTGTACGGAAGGAGGTGCAGAACACCGTTGTTGTGGGACGAAGTTGGAGACCGACAGTTGTTTGGACCATATTTGATTAAAGAGTCTGAAGAGAAGGTTAAGCTGATTCACGATAGACTCAAGGTAGCCTAGTCCAGGCAGAAAAGTTATGCAGATTCAAAACGCAAGGAGACAGTTTATGAACTTGGAGACAGAGTGTATCTTCGTGTATCCCCACTTCGAGGAGTGAAGCGCTTTGGAGTTAAGGGAAAGTTAGCACCACATTTTGTGGGACCATACAAAGTTTTGGAACGTATGGGAGAAGTTGCTTACAAATTGGAATTGCCCGATGGATTGTCAGGAGTTCACGATGTGTTCCACGTTTCTCAGTTGAAGAAGTGCCACGCAGAGATGGCTGATATTCCTCTGAGAGATACAGTGCCGCCGAAAGCGATACAATTGGATAGCAATTTGACCTACGAGGAGAAGCCAGTCAGGATTCTCGAGTTTGCCAGCCGAGTTACAGGCAGCAAGCTTATCAAATTTTGCAAAGTTCAGTGGAGCCACCATACCGAGGATGAAGCCACCTGGGAATGAGAGGAAGACCTATAGAAAGATCACCCACACCTATTTTCTAGCCAACCCGAATCTCGAGGGCGAGATTCATCTTAAGGGGGGTAGGTTTGTAACATCCCAAATGTTCAATTTGGAATGTTATACATTAGATCATCATTGCATATCATATTTTATTGCATTTTGGTTTGATCCTAGAAATTCTACGCAACTCAAGGACCCACGGAGAGAGTTGGGGGTTTCATTATTTTCATATTCGAGTTTTTCTCGAATTTTGAAAAGAGGATCGTTTGATTTTAATTATTTTCTCTTTGAATATTTCTTTTATAAAAATAAAAGAGAGAGGATAAAATGACTTCCTCAAAATAAAGAAATATCGGAGATTTAATGTTAAAATCAAATAAGATTTTTATTCGGAATTTTATCGCTATTTTTTTGAATTAGGAAAAATATGTGTTTTTCAAAATTGCATTTTAGGCACAAATAAATGTTCACCTTGTCGGGCCTATTTTTAGAGGACGGGGAAAATTTATTTCGGGATTTTTGGAGTCCATTTAGTACTTCTTTTCTTTCTTTTTCTGCACGGCGAAATTATTATTCTTTTTAAAAAGAGAAACCGACTCCGGGCCGTACCCGAGCGGGACTCCGCCCGGGGGGGCTTTATAAGCCGCGCCACCTGAGCCTCGGAGCCCACCAGCCCACCGCCGCCGAACCCTAGCCGCCGCCGCCGCACCGCCGCGCCGCCACCCGCCGCCCCGCGCCGCCAC
>NC_057808.1:261208857-261241466 GCF_018294505.1 Triticum aestivum
GCCGCCACCCGGAGCGGCACCGCCGCTGCCGCCGTCTCGCCGGATCCGCCGGAGGTAGCCGCCGCCGCCACCTCGGTTTTCGCGAGAAAACCAAACGGTTTTTTTGAAACCCTAGATCCGTTTTTTAGATCCGGTTCGGTTTATTTTTTTGGTTTAGTTATCTAGCGAACGCCCGTTCGTACATTCATTTTAACGAACGGTTTTCACCGTTTAGTCGCAGACAGCGAACATTCGTTTGTTAGCCTGTTCGTCAGTTTTTCTTTTTCTTGCATTTTCCGTGATTATTTTCTATCGCGATTTCTGATCCGATTTTCGTTTTAGTTTATCTTTTCGCTCGTTTATCAGAATCAGGCGATTCAAGCGCCTAGAGTTTCGTCTCGAAACCCTCTTTCTGTTTAACCAACTTGAACAAGATTTTGCTACTGTAAAATTTGACTTTGGTCTGGATTAGTAAACGAAGCTTGTTTCTTTCGCCGTTTGAGTTTTGTTGCTTCGTTTGATTGGATTCTTTTTGCAAACCAGAGTTCTTAAGTTGAACTTTGTGGTTAGATATCTTATTTGAGTTTTACCCGTGCCCTTGCTTGATTGCTTATTGTATGGTTGTTTGTTTGCGATAGAGTACCCAGAGTGCGAAGCGTGTTACTACGAGTCTCTAGGTTTCGCGGATCATCAGCAAGGCAAGTAACACTTTGATCATACCTCTTTACTACCCAGTTTTATTGCATTAGATCAATCCTCAAACAATTGCATGGTTAGGATCTGATTTAAATTGTGGGTTGGGAAGTAGTTGAGGTAGTACCTATTCACCTGTTTATTATCAAACCTTTGGGAGTTACTTCTACGTCGCTTATATTGCTATGCTATGCTCGTAGACGTGGATTGGGTTTGAGTGTATTCATGACAGTTGTGAGTATTGTTAATTAATGGTTAACTTAAGGTGGCAACTTTAATACACATCTGGGTGGATTGAGGCACCTGGGGAATCCAGTGATTGCCTGTATTTTTGGAAATCCCGGGGTACCATGTGATTCTCCTATGGACTGCCACCCAGGCTCAAAGGGATCATGAGATTATTCATGCTAGAAACTTCCGTGTGCAGCCACAAGCCATTATGGGCTCTGGCATAGTTGAGTGTGTTGTGTGACCTCTTTCAGTGGTAGACTAGCAGATGTAGGGGATGTAGGTGGTACGGTCTACCCATCGAAAGAGTTAATTCTTCTGAAAGACTGTGTCTCGGTCATCCGTTTCTCAAACACCATGTAGTGCGAGAAATCCAATGAAGGAGATCAAGTCTTGTGGGGAAAAGTGCGCAAACCTCTGCAGAGTGTACAAACTAATCATGGTTAGCCGTGTCCCCGGTTATGGACATCTTGAGTATCTGGTTCTTGGATTATCATGTGGATCTCATCACTCTTAGTTATAAAATTTGATTGGGATATTATTTACTTTTAATTGGGATTGAGATGGGGTTTACCATTATCAATGTTTAACAACCACCATGATAGTTAAATAAAATATATTCCTTTTGTTGTAGGAAAAAATTGGCTTTTCGCAAAACATATTAACCATATAGCCTCCACCAGCCATATATGCATGTAGTGATAGCACTATTCTGTTCATTACTCTTTTGTGTTACATTGCCAGCATATTCCATGTGCTGACCCGTTTTCGGGCTGCAACGTATCATGTTGCAGACTTTTCAGATGACGAGTAAGGAGCCTTAGGTCGTGATCTTTCACTCAGTGATGCCGTTGGAGTTGATGGACTCACTTTATCTTCCAAGCCTTCCGATGTTATCGTATTAGATGGCCTTAAGCCATATTTATTGTAATAAGCTCTCTTTTGAGACATTCGATGCATTAAGTGTGTGTTTGCTACTCCGTTATAAATCCTTCAAGTACTGTGCATGTCAGCATTACCGATCCAGGGATGACACTGATGCACAGAGATCAGATCGTTTGAGGTCTGGTCGCTACATGGGTCCCAGCTAGCAGGGGGTATTCATTTTTTGAGCGTAATAAGGAGGCACTTCCTTGCGTGCGAAGATATAGCTAGTGGGTCTCACCTGTCAGCAGGGGGAATGTTTTTTTCGCGAAATACAGAAGCCCTTCCCACGTACAGTCCACGTACAGTGCGTAATAAGGAGGAACTTTCCTTGCGTGCGACCATGGACCTCGTAGGTCCCAGCCATCAGGCTCTCCACGTACAGTCCTCTTCCGATGACTCTCGTATGTTGACCACGCCGCAACGAGCGCACCGAGGCGGTGGACAACGGCGAGGACCCAGACTAGAACCACCCGGAGATGGGGAAGACACGGCAGTGGAGTCGAAGACGGAGAGGAGTGGAAAACTTGACTGGTTCGGGTGCGGGGTGGGCCTACACTCGGCAGAGAATAACAGGAGGTGCGGAGTGGAGGGATGGCCTGGCCGTCGGCGGGGTAGCATTTCGCTGAGGAGCGCAAAATAACACCGCTGGACGCTGGAGGCTGGAGCAGGCGGTCCCGGCAGCGCTGGGGGAAGAAGACGAGAGATTGAAGAAGAATGTTGGCCGTTGGATGTAAATCCAATGCCTTCTTAGGCTTCGGCCTACTGGCCCACATGTCAGCCAGTCCATTTGTTTTTTAGTCCATTTGGTGGGCTGGGTGAAACAATGATGTAGCATCTATGCAGCCCGTTTATATATATGGTAGAATTTAAAGCCCATTTGCATTTTTCTCGAAATCTGCGGACTTGCTGGGCTGGGTGAAAATATCATGTTGGGCTAGACGGGGAAATTTTATAAAAACATAAACACATGATTGCACGTCTATTACTGTATTTGTCACTAAAATCTTTGCAAGCTTATGTACGCAATCAATAGGAGTTAACTTGCCAAGTTATATATAAACAATTATTATTATTATTTTTGTAAGAACTTTCAACTTATGAAATATAATATCATTTTAATTTGATGAGTTAATAGTACGTGGGGTATTATTATTTTTTAGGCTAGACGTGGGACAGTTGAGTTGGTTCTAGGGAAAAGTACTGGGAGAAAACTCAGTTTACATCGAAAAAGAAAGTGGGAGAAAATTCAGATATAGGATTAATGAAAACGAAAATTAAAGGAAGTGGGAAGGTCTATAAAATGGTTGGACGAACGACAGGTTTAACAGAAACTTATGTTGTTTCTAATATATATATATATGTGTAATAAAATAAGATATAAATATAGGTTCAGTTTTGCATTCTTATAGAAAACAGGTTCAGTTTTGCATTCTTATAGAAAAATAGAACTGAGCTGTGCGTCGTCTTGAAAAAACAAACATAACTTGGGCTGCTGATGTTATAGACAAGCTAGGTTGGGAGGCCCAGATGCCGCTTGATACCTGCTAGATCCAAAAAATGTTGAAACATGTCGTGGGCTGCCCATGTTAAACAACAAAACCTAGGCCATGGACCTGGTGGGCCCAGGACTGTCAGCCTGTCGACGAATAGTTGTCTCCCGATTCCTCTTGTTTTGTTGACCATGTTCGGAACGACAAACGGCGGCGCCGTGGCTAGAGCACCAAGGCGGAGGACGACGTCGAGACCTCGGACCAAACGAACTGGAGCGGGGGAAGACGCAGGCGGAGGGGAGTACGAGGGTTGACTTGTTCGGGTGTAGGGTGGGCCGGTGGAGCTGCCGTCGCCGGACAATGTGTGGTAGTAGAGGGATGGCCTGGCCAACACCATAGGCTATGATGGCCAGCCGCTGTATAGGAAGAGGACGAAAGATTGAACAAAATAAAGAAATACAAATGGATAGGTGGTTGGTCCCATATGTCTGTGTAGGAGACCTGCTGGGTCCACCTGAGGAGGGGAATATGTTGGGAGGAAGGAGATTCAAAGCACGGCAGCCGAGTGAACTAGTTTTTTTAACGGACAAGTGAACTAGTTACATACATAACCAAATAGCCACTAAAAAGCAAACAGGTTAATGGGTTCTTAAAAGAAATATTTCGGACAAAACAGATAATTACAACACATATGCTAATGCATGAAACACTCAGATGATAAAGGTGCTTATAAACAGATAAAGTACAACATCTAGACCTTCCTGGAACGCTTGATCATGACGCTGCGGCTGTCCGTGTACTTGTCGGTTACGGGAAGCAGACACGCCCTCATGTCCAAGATCTGCATGTACATGTCGTAGGATGCGTATGCGTCCTTGGCCGCGTAGGTTATGTAGGCTAGATTCAGAGGTACCTCCCACGTGTTCAGGTCCTTGGTATCGTTGTCTTCTTTCGTGTTGGCATATCAGGGGTCGATGATAGTCTCGGTGAGGTCAACCACGGAGTCCTTCTCCTGCCCGTTGCTGATGATCTTGTATTGCTTCTGGATGTCAACAAGCCTGTTGCACCAGATGGCTGAATCGTCATGTTCTTCCTTCTCTCCACCGTAGCGAAGGTGCAGTCGGCGCTGCCGATGAAACGGGCGAATGCTCCAGAACCTCTGATGGCCCTACAGAAGTGGTAGATGAGAACCTCGTCCCGCACACATACCTGGGCGACGGCGATCCGTTGGTCCCAGTCAGGAGACGAATGTATGGGCACAAGGTCTAGTCCTGCAACCTTGTGCTTTCTCGTCCTATAGGTACTGCTTGAACTCGGCGAGGCAGAGCTTCACCGAGTCCGGGTCATTGGTGTACATCACATTCAACTTGGTGCAGCCATAGGACTGAACGGCGAACTCAAAGGGAAACTCCTTGCTGAAGTCCATATCCAGCAGGCTCATCCCTCGGATCGCCATTGGAGTCTCTTCAAGTGAACGAGTGTGTAGGCGGCGGCAGCAGTTCGTTTTTCAGCTCTTGGGGAACTGGATTCAATAGTAAACTGAGTGTGTACAGGCGACAACAGTTACTACCCCTCCCTCGTCCGCTGCACGCCCGGTAGAAGATGCACCCTCGGCGCATTCAAACGCCTCCATTAAGAAACCTACTCCGGCCACACGTCGGTTCACGAGCGGGTCTGTATTGGTACTGTAATAACAGGAGTTAGTGGTCACTTAAATTTAATTAGCTTTAATAGAAATTTATACTTAAACAAGCAATGCATTGGCTCGTTCTATCAGTGCCACAGGATCAACATGCACAACAATTAGAATTATTATTCTCAGGACACACACGATCAGCACATTTGTTGCACTTGCACAAAGATAATACTACCAAGTTTGAACTGTTTGTTATGCTTGTTGTCCTCTGCATCATCATGCCGTGTTTCCCAGCTTGCAAGATTCAGAACCAACAAATAAGATCCAAATAATAAGTACAACAAAGATGCCTACACATCTCATTGATTCCCAGCTTCCAAGATTCAGAACCAACAAATAAGTTCCAAATAATAAGTACAACAAAGATGCCTACACATCTCATTGATTCCCAGCTTGCAAGATTCAGAACCAACAAATAAGATTCAAATAATAAGTACAACAAAGATGCCTACACATCTCATTGATTCCCAGCTTGCAAGATTCAGAACCAACCCATTAGAGCCTTTTGATAAAGTGAATATCGGGATTAAATCCATCTTGGCTAGCCATGTCATACAATCGAAGAACTTGGCGAATGCTCTTGACCGTCACAACATCTGTAGTTGAGTATTCCTGTTTGCACAACACAAACAAGAAGAGCATGATTTCACTTTAATAGTGGCCTCCTTGAACTCAACCTGCAGCTCCACTCGGATGAGGCCTGCCTGGAGTTCCATGATTCAATTCATGCGCCTTTTTCTACAGTTCACCTGAAATGAAGCAAAGATTGCATCATTCAGCTAGCAAGAAGTACTTTCTCTCGTGAGCTGGTAGGTTCTTCTTTAGTAGTTGCACTAAAATTGAGGAACATTAAGGTTGGCTGTCCGGCTCATGTAAGGTGCAACTATAATTTTCTTATCCTTTTGTGCAGTTCCACTAAAATAAAGTGCCATTGTGGTGACAGTGACGGCTCATCTTGCAAAGGCTAATCAAATGTTGCACGAGATTACCAGCAGAACTTGACCGAGATTTTGGAGACTCCAATCACCATTTTGTGCAGTTCCACCAAAGTTGAGAGATGTTGCCCACGTGACATTTTAGTTGAACTGCACAAGACACTCATTCCAAAAAAAAGTGTTTTGTGCAATTCACCAAAAGGTCACAATAGCAACAAGGTGAAATGGATATCCCTATCTGCACAAAAAGATAGAAAGTAAACAGTTGCTGGTCAATAAGAATATACGAAACATATATGAAATGAAAAGAAGCATCTTAATTATGTTCATGGCAATCACGCAAGGACAGTAGAAATTTTAAAACGTCAGCAATGCTTCATGTTACCAGAAGCATTACGATCAACAATGAGATTCCTCAAATATGGGATTACTTTAATGGTGGCATTGCTTGTTTACCAGATACAGTAAATCAACAGCAGCTAAAGAGTTGGTTTAAGGGCATGGGACCGTGGGGACACCAGGACACTCAGCACCGTAAAGGAGCAACTTACTTATCATACTGGGGGAAACAGCAGGAGTGCCATTTGTAACACAGTTTAATTGCATCTTATCACTGGAGGCATTAGATTAACAATAACACTGGTTAGACATGTCCCTAAGGTAATAGTGTGATCGCTTCATTTTACATGCGCCCTTACATTAACAACAGCAAAAGGTTGGTATAAGGACATGTGACAGTGGACGCATCAGCACAATGTACCTACAAGGAGGCATAAAGTGGTGATGCCGAGTTTGTTCATGCTATGTGAGGGCAGCAAATCTAATCTTGGAGACCTTTTACTATGTGAGGGCAGCAAACCTAATCCTAGAGACCTTGTACTATGTGAGGGCAGAAAATCTAATCCTGGAGACCTTTTACTATGTGAGGGCATCAAATCTAATCTTGGAGACCTTTTACTATGTGAGGGCAGCAAACCTAATCCTGAGACCTTTTACTATGTGAGGGCAGCAATTCTAATCCTGGAGACCTTTTACTATGTGAGGGCAACAAATCTAATCCTGGACATACTCTGTTGACTTGTCCACTAGCTGCCACTTTCTATCCTTTTTTCAACCAATAATAGATCTGTTCCTTATCCAGTTTGTACTGTGTTTTCCCATTATTTCCCTTTTCAACGGGTATCCGATCTCTACTACGTTCACCATATTATTTCCTCTTTGAATCAAGTCCTAGATTCATGCTACAACTTTCCCCCTTTCTTCGTTGTTTGAACAAAGCCCTAGATTCGAATGCATGAAGTAGCTTTACCTCTAATAATACTAAAAATTTAGGTGGCTTTGGAAGAGCTGATGGGAGTAGAAAAAGATGCACATGCAAACACGTGGGGAGCTGGGGCAGTAGAGCAAGGCCGCTTTCGAAGAACTTATACCTGAGGGTCGTTGGGATGTCGGCAGCGGTAGGTCAGATCTGCGGACAATACGGTAGGGAGGAAGAAGGGTCGGAGGACCTCCCGAGCCGGCGCTGTGTCGGAGAGAACGGCACAGGCAGAGGATCGGGCCCCTCCGGCAGCTGTGGGTTTCCTCCCTCACCGGTGATGACCGCGTGAACGATGCACCTAGTCCTCTACACACACCAGCCGAAGGGATCCAGCCGGATCTGTGACCAGCAGTGAGCAGAGAGAAAATGTCGCTGCCGCTGTCTTGTTTATATCTGGAGAGGATGAGAGAATGAAGAGAGCAACCCTAGTAAAGCAAGCGCTCAGGCCCCTGCGTACATATATAGTGGAGTGATTATCTTTTTCTCTCCACAACAAGCGTTTCAATTTGTGTACGTGGCATTAAAGAAAAGAAACTCTCTATTTAAGGTGACTACGTGTACGACTCCTACTTACTACTACTACTAGTAGTATTGTTCACTTGTGCTCCCCGGCCCTCCATTCATTGAACAACCCCACGGGTGAATAAACATACAGTACTAGTATTTATATAGAACGAACAAGCTCGAACTATTTTCGCGTAGTTAAAAGTTGAGGGCGGGGCTTTTCCCGGGCAGTACGCGCGGCAGTTTGACAGAGAGGCGAGGAGGGTGAGGGATTAGCGGATTCAACTTACTTACTGCTGGAAAGGTCAGGCTGTGCGATTTGACGGCGCGTTACTGTTTGGATCCATGTGTTAGAGTTAGTTTGGGTTAGTTTGAACTCAACTAACCCAAAAATATCCAAACAGGAGGGTTAGTTTGGGTTACTATGTGGATCCATGTGTTAGAGTTAGTTTGGGTTAGTTTGAACTCAACTAACCCAAAAAAATCTAGCCCACCCAAGAGGTGCTTATTTGGTCTAGTTCTTCTCGGGACACTAAAAAACACATTTTTCTCTCGCTCTCCCCGCAGCAGATCCCTCCCCACTTACTCGAAGCTTCTCGTCCTCTCCCTCCCTCCCTCCCTCTCGCACCGCCCATGAAGGCACCTCGCTGTATCCGCGCTCCATCTAACCCTGTCATCCAAACACCTCTTTCGCTAGAGTTACTTCAGGGTTAGTTCAGGATTAGAATCTAACTCTAACCTTTAACTGAGTTAGAGTATCCAAACAGGGCCAGGTGGTACGACCGGAGTGATGCCCCCCTTCCGTTCCGCACTCTAATCTGGTGCATGACACGTATTACGTCGACCCGGATGCTGCTGGCTGTCCCACATGTCGGCGAAGTAGTACGTAGTAGTAAGACGGAGCAAAGAATCATGCGGTATAAGTCTTTCTAGAGATTCCAACAAGTGACTAGACTACACCGCGTGCAGTATCTCAAATCTCAAATCTCAAATCTCAAATCTCCCTTCCGGTTTATAGGGTTCAAATCTCAAATCTCATCAACCAAGGCATTTTGCGATTGGAGGAATGTATCTCGTACTTTACAAAACTACCCTAATTAAACTCATGCATTAATTACGTAGTTCTCTCGTTTTCCTCTCCGCCTTGGTCGCGGTGCACAATATTGAGCACTCCTATATGACTAGTCGCTCTATCTACATGCGGGACATCAAAGCATCCGGGCCCGCGTGCCATCCACCAAATCATAGCAAGGTGCTACAGTCAAAACTCACCGGTCACCCCGCTATGGCCGTCATGACCCGTCATATCACAAAACCCACACCTTTACCAGCATTGGTAAAGTGGCCTCGAAGTTGGACTGGACGAAGCAACCATCATTTCACTGGAACGCTCGTTGAAGCCCTTTCTCCCCTTTCTTGAAGAAACCTCACTCCAGGCTACTCACTTCTGCCATTTTTCTTCTGCACCGATGAAGGAAAGGTGGGCGAATCATGCTGCTATATTTTCATTCCAAGAATCTTCTTTTTGCGAAGCACCGACCGATTCTCACAGCCTATTCTTTTCCCATTTTCATTGCGATTGTGGTTTCCTTTCGATTGCTTTTTGTTTGCCAGTTAATTGATGGATCCTGGAGCACTAGGCAAAGAGTTGTCGGCGGACAATCCACTGGAGACAGCGATCTCAAGGAAGGGAGCACCGACCAACGAGTTGACCATGTTGGCGGGCCAACCCATGGAGATGAAGAACTACAAGAAACAAGCACTGGCCAAAGAGTTGACGGCGTTGGCGGACGAACTCCTCAAAGAAAGTTGGAAGAACAGCAAGGGCCCCACCGTGCCTACCCCAAAAACTCTGATGGCCACCTATGTGAGGCTCAAGGCCGAGTTTGAGGAGATAGTCACTGTTGAGAAGCAGTATTCCCCCGGCAAGGTGATGGCCGCCATCGAGGACGAGGAGATGGCCCCCGGAGGGATGGGATCCCCCGGTGAGCTGCACAAGGTAAAAAATAATGGCTTATTACCGAAAGTTGTGGTTTTTGATTATTTGCAATGTGCTTGCTAATATGTTAGGGTTGTGCAGGTGCCGGTGGACGTCCTTGATGATTCCGATGTCGCGGCCCGTCCTGTGGACAACGCCCCAGAGATCGTTTTCGATGTCGCGGTCCGTCCTGTTGGCATCGCCCCGGAGATCGATTCCGATGCCGTTGTCTATCTTGTGGACATCGCCCCAGAGATCGATTCCGATGTCGCGGCCAGTCCTGTGGACATTGCCCCAGAGATTGATTCCCATGCCGCTGTCCGTGCTATGGTCATTGCCCGAGAGATCGATGACAAGAAATAGTTGGTCGCGCTAATCCTTCAGGGTATTTTGCATTGCCCTGTGTTTAATTACCGGAACGATGCGTGTTATCAAACCATCTTAGGGCTAGTGCACTGTCTTGTGTGGGCAGTACTTGCTACTTTTGTTTGATAGTGAATCATGTGAACCCTCTCCGAGTTATGGAAACAGATGTATCCTCACCAGCTTTTGATGTAATATATGGCATGCTTAGGTGTAAGTTTGAACTGTTTATCATATCAGCAGGGCTTATTTGATGATTCTTGGTGTTAGTAGGCTAGCTACTGTGCAAGCTATAGTACTTGCAGAACACTCACCGAAGAGAAATGTTGGGGCTGATGAGCTCGTGCTACGCTTATACTGATCCGTCGTCGATCGGCCAATAGCCCAAGCTCCTAAAATTTTAGGCTTAGCGATCGATCAGATAATAGTCGACACGGATACATTCAGGCCTCATTTGGTTCATAGGGTAGGAAAATCGTAGCAAAAGTATAGAGACGTACAACACAAAATCATAGCAGTATAGAGATGTCCCTCCGTTCCAAAATAGATGAGTCAACTTTGTACTACTAACTTTGAAACGGAGGGAGTACAAATCCTAGGCGGGCTAGTTTGGCCTAGTGGGTTTTAGTGATATGACGTGGTACAGTGCCGTCCAGTCTTCGCGTGTGGTAGCAGTACTGCGGGTAGAGTAAGTTTTCATGAAGAAGCGGAATTCAACGAAGTCATGATGGTTCCTTCGTCCGACTAACTTTGTGCATGGCAGGTGGACCAGGATAATTTTGTGCATGGCAGGTGGACCAGGATGGTCGACGTCCCACATGTCGGCGAATGTTAGTATCCTTTCCGATATAGTGGACGAGCAACGAGTATTCATTGTTTATTTTTGATGAAACCTATTGTCTCCACTGTTACGACATAGGAGTGTGAAACACGGCAGCCCAGTGAACTTGGCATGTGCACCACTCCCTCCTTCCTCATGTAATACTACCATAGTGTTGACTATAAGGTTACAACTTTTTCTCATTTTCTCTCAATCTATTTCCTCTCAAATGTTTTTTACCTTTCTTTTTTTAGACACAATTGTTTTTTATGCCTCTTTTTTTAGAATTAGTTTTTTTATACCTAGGAGCACGTGTAGAGACGGGCTCCTGCAGATCCCACTCCTTGACTTCGTCAATGCCTCTCTCTCCTCCACATAAGCGGGCTTGTCGAGAAGACAAGAGATGATCTCTTAGCACAATATGTTTCACCATGTTTTTAGGAATAACTAGTTATTGAAGATAAGGCTAAGAGATTGTCACGACCGGAATTTTTGGGATAATAATTTCCCAGAAAAACGGCCTTTGTGCTCACCAGCCCCAGGATTTCTGTTAGCTGATGAGGCACCAACTTGATACAAGAATTCCAAGCAAGGTACAAAAATATGTAGTACAAGACCATTGTGGCCTAGGAGTACAACCTTTGGTTTCTAATGGTTGAGGGCGGAAGCGGTTGGATACATCTGCGTCTATGGGACTCCATTTCCCACAAGAACAGCTGACCAGGATAACTCCTATCTTCGCAAGGCTGCTATCGTCGCTGCGCAAGTACCGGGGCCGTCATCGCGATGCTTATCTCCAAGCAAGAAATCTGGCCAAGACAATAGCCAGGGACAAGCCAGTGAGTACGTTTGAATGTACTCGCAAACATTAAGAACACGGGTATAAAATAGTAAGGGACAATCCTGCTCAGGAATAAATATGATCACAACGTCAGCCACGAAAGTCTGCGTTGCTCGCATGTAGAGATAATATGAACATGCAGTACGTGGGTGAGTACTATGAAAGTACTCCCAAGATAGTTCGAACATAAGATATAACAAATGTAAACACGATGCATGAGAGCAGATTAACAAGTGCAATCAGACATAGAGATAATGATGCAAGGGGAAACAAAAGAGAAGTCGGGCGGTAGTCCTCCCGAAATCCCAAGGTAAAATACTGAGGGCCAAGCGAGTGTCTGAATGACTCCTCGAGAGGAAAATGCAAGAGTAGCCATGCCGCAGTCAGGCGTCTGAGCGACACCACATAAATAGCTTATAAAAGAATAATCACAGTGAGTATCCAGGAGGTAGAACCATCCAAGGGATACTCAATAAAATACATAATGTAAATGATTAGTCCATGATAATAACAAAATTTAAACATGATCCTCAGATGTCACAGGTCACAAACACAATTTCTAGTCTAGCCGTTTCTCCATCCGAAGACCGTCACTGAGTTCTAGCTGATTCGTTTTCCAACCGAATACCGTTACTATGATCCAGTTTAGACTGTGGTCCTTACTCATGAACATGGCTATCCAAAAGATATGACCTCTGCAGAGGGTGTACTCTTCACCCACGAGTAACGGATTTATTTAGCCCATCGGGACTAATTCCGCCTACGGCCTTTTAATTGAAAACACGCCCGACCTGCACACACCAGCTTAACTCACCGGTGTCTGGAATCACCCACGACACCTGCCAAGCAAAACTCTAAGTGGGGAGGCTACAACCTCGACGTAGCATGGGATCAAGTTTATATTCGCGCGCTCTAAGGGGTGCCCCCCTCTCGGTCCCAACCGGAAACACCCATGCCCCCGGACCAAGTGGCATGCCTACCGGAGGCCTCCGGTATCTTCCACTATGGCCTCTCTGTACGGTGTGTGCTTTGGTAAGGGGTTGACAACTTACTGAACCATACCCTGTCTGCGACAGGGACAAGTGGTGGTACCAACAAATAGGGAAGCTACTGATCAAGACTCGATCTACGACCGACTCAGGTGGTCCAAGCATTCTCCAACAATATTACCATTAACAGCAGAACTCACCACTCATCAAGCCTCACCGTGCCATACCGGACATACTCGTCTCAACGAGGAACTAGGGACAAGCTCGTGTCTACCCAAGACCACGACTTTCCCGGCTTCCTCCCGGTATACATGAGAAGCTCACGAGGGTGAACATCATCACCAGCATATCCATTACTAATAGCAAAAATGTCTCCATTATGCACTTACGCGAATGATTTTTATCGTCACATAAAAAAAGATGTATGCTCCAAGTCACATGGTGCTGTAACCATATCAAAACACCACACAAAATATTATGCTAGAGTTCAGAAATGCTTGCCTTCAAGAGTATGCAAGGGATGCACTTTTTGGAAGCTTTCCCTTTTCTCCAAAATCCTATTTTGCAAAATATCCAAATAACAAATATTTCAAACACAGTACAAAAAGTTGTCTCAAATATTTTTGAAATAAATCTTAAAATAAACTAGGTGGAATTTGAGAGAGGTAGGAAAAAGAATCAACTCATTTGGAGTTTTATTTTAAAAGTTATAGCCAGTCAAAGATCAGTCAAACTTCTGTCTTTAATAAAACCAGAAAAGGAAAACTCTTCGAGGGGAATACGCTTTCGGGGTAGGGGAGACATACTCCATGGGTATACGCTTTCACTTAAACAGAGGGGACGGCGCGCGGGTCACTGACAGTGGGTCCAGAGGGCCCACTGGTCAGGTTTGACCGTTCTTCCCTCCCTCCTCTCTCTCTCTCTGCCCGAACGGTGGCGGCCTCCGGCGATCGCCGTCGACGAACGGCGGCTCCTCGAGGGCATCTGAGGGCAGGGATGGACTGGACAGACCGAGGCGGTCCCCTTGGTGGTAGCTGGGTCGTCGGAGGTGGAAGGAATCGCCGGCGGCGAGCTCCGCGGCGGAGGGGGCTACGGTGGTGAAGTGGTTTTTGGGCTCCGGTGGTCTCCGATCGAGGTTGGGTAGTTGGGCAGCTCCGCAAGGACAAGGGGAAGTTACTGGTGGCGCTGGTTGGGCGAGGGAGTGACTGGCTGCGACGTATCGCACCGGAACTTGGCGGCGGCCGAGCTGGCCGGAGTTGGTGAAGACGGTCTTCTCCGGTCAATCCACTGCTAGGGGAGGACTAGGGGAACAGTCTGAGGTCGCCTGAGGTCTTGCACGAGTTCGGGGGTCCCTTAAATAGGCGCTCGGGGTTGGGCTGTGGCGGCTGAGGATAAGATCGCTGGCGACAGCTGTGCTGTAGCCGCAGGGCGACGTGGCGGCGACGTGGCGGCGACGAGCGCGTGCCGACAAGCTTCGGGATAAGACCGGGTTGTACACGGGGGCAGCTGGCGCGCTAGGGTGGCTTGGGCGGCGCCGTCCATGTCAGAGGTTCGCTGCCGACGCCGGCGTGCCGCCAAGGGCTCTGCCAGCGGCGCTGCAGGGCGCCAGAGATGGCGTGGAGAGGGAGCGAGCTAGTGCGCGGTTCAACGGTGGAGCAGGGGCCAGGGACGGGTCGCGTCGAGTGCGGCAGTGCGGCGCGGTGGCTCAGTGCGCGCGCGTGCAAAACGTGCGCTCTGGGCGCGCCCAGAGCAAGCACGGAACATGCTCGACGAAATGCCAGGGCGGTCTAGAGCGCGAGGGTGGGGCTGGCAAATAACAGGACTAGGATAGAGACAGCCAGGATTACAGTGGACAAGGTTGCTGGGTCATCGAAACAAGATCACAGTGCAAACAAAGAACTCATGCCAAAACAGACTGTGCACACCAAGTGCTCGACAGAATGCCAAGTGCACTTAGGCAATTCTTGGAGTGGCCAAAATCTCCAGATCAGGGTCTCTTTAGGTGTGGATGATGAAGGCAAGATCATATGGGAAAAACCAGAAACTTGTTAGTGTAAGTTTTGCAAAACTCCAGTTTTGGACAGAAAGAAAAAGGGTTTATTGCATGCACTTCAAAACCTCCAATGAGTCCACTCTTCTGGACTTAAGGGTTTTGAAGGGAGGGCTACAAGCAGGAAAAAGGGTCATGGGCACCAGAGCAAAATAAAATAGAGTTGCAGTTCAAATCACCAAACTGGGCCAGAATGAAAAAGAGGTTGATTCACTCAAATTTTTCAAAGAACATCACTGGGTTTTTGCATAGAGTTGAATTGTATGCATCCACTGACATCTCCAAACACTTGGAAGAATTTTTAAAGAAATATTTAAATGGGTTGTAGTGCAAAAGTGCCTACTGGACCAGATTGGAAAAGTTGGTGTAGAGCTCAAAATCTCCAATGGCCAAAAGGTATTTTTGCATAAAAGTGATGTGGAAACATCACATGACATCCCCAAATTTTGGTGGAAATTTTAAATGCATTTGTCAAATGGTTGTAGTGCAAAACAGGCTCCAAATTCAAAAGAAATCATTTTAAAAGAATAAAGCTCTGAGAAAACAAATCTTGCAAATTTAAATCCACTAATAAATAATTGTTTTATTATAGAGAGTATTCAAGTCCAACAATACTCTCGGAAGGTTTTTCCACTAAAGGCAAAAATCCAAAAATCACAAAGAGTAAATCTTGACAAAATGGAAAAGTTTTATTTCCTAGCTACATTTTAATAAACAAAACAAGGTCAAAAATTTTGGGTGCCACAACACTACCCCCCTTAAGAAAAATCTCGTCCTCGAGATTTGTTAAAAGCTGTTTTGAACAAAAATTGTTTTTATCAAAAGAAAACATTCAACTGCACAAAAACAAAGCGGCTATAGTGAGAGGGCAATAAGTGGTGTAAAGCCACAGTGTGGTACACTGGCGTAGTGTGGAAAAATCCACGGTTAGGGAAAACGAGATATTTCTACGCAGATATAGTAATTTAGAATAAATTCTAAATTACTAAAATACGCTGGTCGCACCCGAGAGAACAGTGCTCGCTTTGGCTGACAGGTGGACCCAGGGCCCACTGTTGGCCTCTTCTCCTACCTCTGGCTCTCTCTTCTCTCTCGCGCACTCTCCCGCGCTTCCTCCACCGGTGATGCCTAGCTCGTAGGGCATCGAGGCTGTACCGTGGTAGTGCGCGGCGTGCTAGCTGCCGGTGCTGCGTGCACTCACCTCACGGGCCAGTGCGTTGTCGGCACTGCTCGCGGACTTGCCTCCGAACACCGGTGGTCGAGCGACGAGTGGCGCTGGTGGACCTCGCCCACCGTACACCGATCTCGGGCTATAAAACGATCGCGGTGCTCCTCTCTTCTTCCTCACACCTGGCCTCGCTTCTACTTCTCCTTCCTTCTTCTCCATTGCTGCTAGCAGGAGCTCGAGCCAAGGCTCTAATGGCGGAGGCAATGCCGGACTGGTATGTGGTCCTGGTGTGTGGAGGTTTGGCGGTGCTGCTGGGGTTCTCCGTGCTCTTGTGCGCGATGATCCTGGATGATCGTCGTGATGCTGCCGCTCGAGTGTTAGCTCTCCGCGGCGGCGGCGATCACGTGGATTAGGCGCTACATCGAGGGCTAACTGCTGTCGGTGTGCTGGGGCAACTCGTGCCTGAACGATCACTCACAAATCTCTCTCACTGAGACTGTGGTGTCCTCGAGTGTGGTTAGCTAGGCGCAAAAATGTGCTCAAGGATTTGTAATAGTGCTCGAGGTCGAGTGGTCGTTGCCGTGAGTCTGTTGTTACGATGCTGCGCGAATAAAAATCTATGCCGTGAAAATATATACGCAGCAGTGATTCGGGGAAAGAGATCTCCTCAAAAACATGTTGCGAGAGAAAAAAATAATTAAAACAAAGCTAACAGCAGTAACACTGCTCACATAACAGGAACTAAAGAAAACCGGATCCGTCGCACAAAATTACACTACGTAAATCAATACTGGGATGATAAATACAGCAGAGACGTTTACAAGGAAAACGGCAAAAAGACAGGGTCCTGAGAAAACGCCTCTGGCACTGGGGCACACTCCTCTTCTATCGGGGGAAGCGGGTTGACTAGTCGGTGAATGCGCCTCTCCTGGTCAGGCCTCAGTGGTCTGCCAATAGCGATCCGAGGATTTAAATCAGCGAGGCTCTGGAGATAACCCATTACCCGCTGAGTCAAACGCTCCTGGGTGATAACGTACTGGGCAAGGTTGGCCAGTACTGAATCTCTCTCAATTCGTCTGCCGGGAAAAGATGCAACTTCTCTGGGTGCTGCACGACTCGGAAAATAATAGTATCCTCGCTCGCTGGCATAGGGTACCGCGAATCGAAGACGAGTGAGCGCCTCGTATGCAGCAGCTTCTATGGCCATATGCTGGAGTCGGCATGGATTTCCCCACGAAGGAGACTTCCGTTGGGTCTTGGTTTGGGTAGGCGGGAGGGATGTGCACTACTGCCCAATATTTCGAGGTGGATGGGGTGATCCTCGATTTGAGCAACTCGTACTGGGGTGGACGGGTGGCACTCATAGTACTGCAGGTAAAATCCCACAATAATTTAACAAAACTACCCGGGGTTGCGTCTGGGGTTCTCACATAAATACTGGGGGTTGGCATGGCAAAGGAAAGGTTGTGAGAGTAGTGCACAAGGTGAGAAGTACTTGGCAAGGTCACGAAGTGGCCTTTATATAGCATCGGGGCTGGGTTATCCACCGGGGTGAGGGGTAACTGGTTGCCGATCCTGTACTTGGGTCAAAGCCACAGGTATACATATCACATAAATGTGACGCATTACTGTGGGTGCCGTCGGGGTTGGTCTTGGTAGCTGCGCCCGAAATTTAAAGAAAATGCAACTGTACGCTAACGTACACATGCATAGCTACCACTCCAAAACAGGGGCGCTCAAGCAGACAGCATTTAATAAAAGCGACACAAGGCCACACCGATACAAAGCGTAGGAAAACTAAGGCTCGATACAACTCGAGCGACTTAGTCTACTTCGTTAATGTCTAGGTGGGCTGGCCTGGCGGATGCCGAGGTTTCTTCACGGGTTTCGCCATCGGGATTTGCTGGTTGAGGATGAGGGGTTGCAGGGTCGGGGTAGTGGTGATGACCATCGCGGGGGTTGTTGGCCACAATCCCGTTGGAATGGGTTCCCAAAAGGCGACGAAGCGCTTCTGGGGTCACCAAAGCACTCTGGTTGATGGCTGGCGCAGACCTCAAGGGATCGATCGGGTGTCCGAACAGCACGATTGGGTTGTCGGTGTCGGGCTCCGCGTCTCTTCTCGCCGGGGCTCGGCGAACCAGTTCTCCACGAGCTGCGATCAGATCGAGGGTGACCTGATCGAACAGTTGCTCTAGTGCGCTTACATAGCACACCAGATGCAATAGTGCAGGATCTGTCTCGTTGTCTCCGTTGGCAACCTGGGCGGCCTACCATACCTGTCACGACTGGGGTAGTAGTAGAACGAGCGACAGTTAACTCTGGGCGACAAGTGCCAGAGTTGAACTATAGCTTCTCGGGCTGCCAGTTGGATGGCTTGTGGCTCAAAGGAAGTTGTCCTTCCAGTGAACCTGTAGGGGCGTTCTGGCGACAGACCCCTACCGTAGATGTGCACAGTGGCCCAGTACTGACGGCTCTCACCGTACATGGGTCCCTGGTACACAACATACTCAGGAGGCTCTTCTAACGCATGGGCACGGCGGGTGAGGTTTGCGAGCATGGTCACAAAACCTCCCAGGTTGGTCGTTGTGGTCTCATTGTGAACGATGGGACCAGGCATCGTGGCTTGGTTTTGGGGGAAAGAGGCTGTGCTGTGCTGTGTTGAGGCTAGCGTGCCCTTTTTATAGGGAAAGGGGACGGAGTCTTCCTCCGCACGCTTGCGATAGAGACGGGTTGGGTGTCGGTCACTGGCGCGTGATCGACGGGCTAGGCTGATAGGTTGGGCACCGTCTGCCGAAAGGCGTCGGGTCACTATGGGGCTATCTTACGCGGGACGCTTGACCGGGTTTTTGGCTAAGGTCTGGTGGTGTGGTTAACCTAGGTTTATTGGCCTGGCTAAGATAGGATTAGCCAATGGTCAGCCTGGCTCTAATACCAAGTCTGTCACGACCGGAATTTTTGGCATAATAATTTCCCAGAAAAACGGCCTTTGTGCTCACCAGCCCCAGGATTTCTGTTAGCTGATGAGGCACCAACTTGATACAAGAATTCCAAGCAAGGTACAAAAATATGTAGTATAAGACCATTGTGGCCTAGGAGTACAACCTTCGGTTTCTAATGGTTGAGGGCGGAAGCGGTTGGATACATCTGCGTCTATGGGACTCCATTTCCCACAAGAACAGCTGACCAGGATAACTCCTATCTTCGCAAGGCTGCTATCGTCGCTGCGCAAGTACCGGGGCCGTCATCGCGATGCTTATCTCCAAGCAAGAAATCTGGCCAAGACAATAGCCAGGGACAAGCCAGTGAGTACGTTTGAATGTACTCGCAAACATTAAGAACACGGGTATAAAATAGTAAGGGACAATCCTGCTCAGAAATAAATATGATCACAACGTCAGCCACGAAAGTCTGCGTTGCTCGCATGCAGAGATAATATGAACATGCAGTACGTGGGTGAGTACTATGAAAGTACTTGCAAGATAGTTCGAACATAAGATATAACAAATGTAAACACGATGCATGAGAGCAGATTAACAAGTGCAATCAGACATAGAGATAATGATGCAATGGGAAACAAAAGAGAAGTCGGGCGGTAGTCCTCCCGAAATCCCAAGGTAAAATACTGAGGGCCAAGCGAGTGTCTGAATTACTCCTCGAGAGGAAAATGCAAGAGTAGCAATGCCGCAGTCGGGCGTCTGAGCGACACCACATAAAGGGCTTATAAAAGAATAATCACAGCGAGTATCCAGGAGGTAGAACCATCCCAGGGATACTCAATAAAATACATAATGTAAATGGTTAGTCCATGATAATAACAAAATTAAAACATGATCCTCAGATGTCACAGGTCATAAACACAATTTCTAGTCTAGCCGTTTCTCCATCCGAAGACCGTCACTGAGTTCTAGCTGATTCGTTTTCCATCCGAATACCGTTACTATGATCCAGTTTAGACTGTGGTCCTTACTCATGAACATGGCTATCCAAAAGATATGACCTCTGCAGAGGGTGTACTCTTCACCCACGAGTAACGGATTTATTTAGCCCATCGGGACTAATTCCGCGTACGGCCTTTTAATTGAAAACACGCCCGACCTGCACACACCAGCTTAACTCACCGGTGTCTGGAATCACCCACGACACCTGCCAAGCAAAACTCTAAGTGGGGAGGCTACAACCTCGACGTAGCATGGGATCAAATTTATATTCGCGCGCTCTAAGGGGTGGCCCCCTCTCGGTCCCAACCGGAAACACCCATGCCCCCGGACCAAGTGGCATGCCTACCGAAGGACTCCGGTATCTTCCACTATGGCCTCTCTGTACGGTGTGTGCTTTGGTAAGGGGTTGACAACTTACTGAACCATACCCCGTCTGCGACAGGGACAAGTGGTGGTACCAACAAATAGGGAAGCTACTGATCAAGACTCGATCTACGACCGACTCAGGTGGTCCAAGCATTCTCCAACAATATTACCATTAACAGCAGAACTCACCACTCATCAAGCCTCACCGTGCCATACCGGACATACTCGTCTCAACGAGGAACTAGGGACAAGCTCGTGTCTACCCAAGACCACGACTTTCCCGGCTTCCTCCCGGTATACATGAGAAGCTCACGAGGGTGAACATCATCACCAGCATATCCATTACTAATAGCAAAAATATCTCCATTATGCACTTACGCGAATGATTTTTATCATCACATAAAAAAAAGATGTATGCTCCAAGTCACATGGTGCTGTAACCATATCAAAACACCACACAAAATATTATGCCAGAGTTCAGAAATGCTTGCCTTCAAGAGTATGCAAGGGATGCACTTTTTGGAAGCTTTCCCTTTTCTCCAAAATCCTATTTTGCAAAATATCCAAATAACAAATATTTCAAACACAGTACAAAAAGTTGTCCCAAATATTTTTGAAATAAATCTTAAAATAAACTAGGTGGAATTTGAGAGAGGTAGGAAAAAGAATCAACTCATTTGGAGTTTTATTTTAAAAGTTATAGCCAGTCAAAGATCAGTCAAACTTCTGTCTTTAATAAAACCAGAAAAGGAAAACGCTTCGAGGGGAATACGCTTTCGGGGTAGGGGAGACGTACTCCGTGGGTATACGCTTTCACTTAAACAGAGGGGACGGCGCGCGGGTCACTGACAGTGGGTCCAGAGGGCCCACTGGTCAGGTTTGACCGTTCTTCCCTCCCTCCTCTCTCTCTCTGCCCGAACGGTGGCGGCCTCCGGCGATCGCCGTCGACGAACGGCGGCTCCTCGAGGGCATCTAAGGGCAGGGATGGACTGGCCAGACCGAGGCGGTCCCCTTGGTGGTAGCTGGGTCGTCGGAGGTGGAAGGAATCGCCGGCGGCGAGCTCCGCGGCGGAGGGGGCTACGGTGGTGAAGTGGTTTTTGGGCTCCGGTGGTCTCCGATCGAGGTTGGGTAGTTGTGCAGCTCCGCAAGGACAAGGGGAAGCTACTGGTGGCGCTGGTTGGGCGAGGGAGTGACTGGCTGCGACGTATCGCACCGGAACTTGGCGGCGGCCGAGCTGGCCGGAGTTGGTGAAGACGGTCTTCTCCGGTCAATCCACTGCTAGGGGAGGACTAGGGGAACAGTCTGAGGTCGCCTGAGGTCTTGCACGAGTTCGGGGGTCCCTTAAATAGGCGCTCAGGGTTGGGCCGCGGCGGCTGAGGAAAAGATCGCCGGCGACAGCTGTGCTGTAGCCGCAGGGCGACGTGGCGGCGACGAGCTTCGGGATAAGACCGGGCTGTACACGGGGGCAGCTGGCGCGCTGGGGTGGCTTGGGCGGCGCCATCCATATCAGAGGTTCGCTGCCGGCGCCGGTGTGCCGCCAAGGGCTCTGCCAGCGGCGCTGCAGGGCGCCAGAGATTTCGTGGAGAGGGAGCGAGCTAGTGCGCGGTTCAGCGGTGGAGCAGGGGCCAGGGACGGGTCGCGTCGAGTGCGGCAGTGCGGCGCGGCGGCTCAGTGCGCGCGCGTGCAAAACGTGCGCTCTGGGCGCGCCCAGAGCACGCACGGAACATGCTCGACGAAATGCCAGGGCGGTCTAGAGCGCGAGGGTGGGGCTGGCAAATAACAGGACTAGGATAGAGACAGCCAGGAGTACAGTGGACAAGGTTGCTGGGTCATCGAAACAAGATCAAAGTGCAAACAAAGAACTCATGCCAAAACAGACTGTGCACACCAAGTGCTCGACAGAATGCCAAGTGCACTTAGGCAATTCTTGGAGTGGACAAAATCTCCAGATCAGGGTCTCTTTAGGTGTGGATGATGAAGGCAAGATCATATGGGCAAAACCAGAAACTTGTTAGTGCAAGTTTTGCAAAACTCCAGTTTTGGACAGAAAGAAAAAGGGTTTATTGCATGCACTTCAAAACCTCCAATGAGTCCACTCTTCTGGACTTAAGGGTTTTGAAGGGAGGGCTACAAGCAGGAAAAAGGGTCATGGGCACCAGAGCAAAATAAAATAGAGTTGCAGTTCAAATCACCAAACTGGGCCAGAATGAAAAAGAGGTTGATTCACTCAAATTTTTCAAAGAACATCACTGGGTTTTTGCATAGAGTTGAATTGTATGCATCCACTGACATCTCCAAACACTTGGAAGAATTTTTAAAGAAATATTTAAATGGGTTGTAGTGCAAAAGTGCCTACTGGACCAGATTGGAAAAGTTGGTGTAGAGCTCAAAATCTCCAATGGCCAAAAGGTATTTTTGCATAAAAGTGATGTGGAAACATCACATGACATCCCCAAATTTTGGTGGAAATTTTAAATGCATTTGTCAAATGGTTGTAGTGCAAAACAGGCTCCAAATTCAAAAGAAATCATTTTAAAAGAATAAAGCTCTGAGAAAACAAATCTTGCAAATTTAAATCCACTGATAAAGAATTGTTTTATTATAGAGAGTATTCAAGTCCAACAATACTCTCTGAAGGTTTTTCCACTAGAGGCAAAAATCCAAAAATCACAAAGGGTAAATCTTGACAAAATGGAAAAGTTTTATTTCCTGGCAACATTTTAATAAACAAAACAAGGTCAAAAAATTTGGGTGCCACAACACTACCCCCCTTAAGAAAAATCTCGTCCTCGAGATTTGTTAAAAGCTGTTTTGAACAAAAACTGTTTTTATCAAAAGAAAACATTCAACTGCACAAAAACAAAGCGGCTATAGTGAGAGGGCAATAAGTGGTGTAAAGCCACAGTGTGGTACACTGGCGTAGTGTGGAAAAATCCACGGTTACGGAAAACGAGATACTTCTACGCAGATATAGTAATTTAGAATAAATTCTAAATTACTAAAATACGCTGGTCGCACCCGAGAGCACAGTGCTCTCTTTGGCTGACGGGTGGACCCAGGGCCCACTGTCGGCCTCTTCTCCTACCTCTGGCTCTCTCTTCTCTCTCGCGCGCTCTCCCGCGCTTCCTCCACCGGCGATGCCTAGCTCGTAGGGCATCGAGGCCGTACCGTGGTAGTGCGCGGCGTGCTAGCTGCCGGTGCTGCGTGCACTCACCTCGCGGGCCAGTGCGTTGTCGACACTGCTCGCGGACTTGCCTCCGAACACCGGTGGTCGAGCGACGAGTGGCGCTGGTGGACCTCGCCCACCGTACACCGATCTCGGGCTATAAAACGATCGCGGTGCTCCTCTCTTCTTCCTCACACCTGGCCTCGCTTCTACTTCTCCTTCCTTCTTCTCCATTGCTGCTAGCAGGAGCTCGAGCCGAGGCTCTAATGGCGGAGGCAATGCCGGACTGGTATGTGGTCCTAGTGTGTGGAGGTTTGGCGGTGCTGCTGGGGTTCTCCGTGCTCTTGTGCGCGATGATCCTGGATGATCGTCGTGATGCTGCCGCTCGAGTGTTAGCTCTTCGCGGCGGCGGCGATCACGTGGATTAGGCGCGACATCGAGGGCTAACTGCTGTCGGTGTGCTGGGGCAACTCGTGCCTGAACGATCACTCACAAATCTCTCTCACTCGTGCCTGAATTTTACTGGTACTACTTGCTATGAATGCGGGCAGCTGTCCTCTGAGGGGGGAGCGCGCGCGGGGAGGTGGTGGGGTGGGGGAGGGGTTCTGGTGGGCCAGGGCAGTTAGAAGCGGGCTTGGAAGCGGTGCGGACTCCTGGATGGCCCACCTCACATTATCACCACATATTTCTTAGAGTCCGTGCATGGCGGGCGGGAAATCTCTTCTCCCTCCCCCGTCTCTCTCCTCCCAGCCGACGCTCGCCGAGCGATTAGATTTTGGCTATCGACGTTTTATTCAATTGCAGTCCCACATGTCAGTGAAAATGCAAGACAACGCGTGTCCCCGCTGGTGAGCAGCGTGCGAGCCGGACTGTCAGGGGTGCGACATGAACGCGACGCGTACGAGTTGTAAGTGTGCCGCCTTTTCCTTTTGAACTTGCAAAGCGTAACATTTTCGTGCGATCGATTGATAGAAATCCAGAACAAAATGACGAGGGCGGTGCTTTCCCGCGCGTTAGGTGGGCTAGTTTGAGTGATATGAGGTGCTACAGTGCCGTCCACTTGCTCCATTTTTATGTAAGCAAGAGTCTACACTCTTACGTGGGAGGAGTGCGAAACACGACGGATCTGATTTTGATCGAGTGATAACTGTTCCCTGCGAAATAATTGAGCACTGTTAGCGATTATAGCATGATAGTTAGGGCATCTCCAGCGCTCACCCTCAAATTTACACCGGCATCTGTCCGAGGACACTGATGGATGCCATCCAATGCTGCCCGCATACCTTTCGACAACTATATGAACTAACCGGACAAAATTCATGCAAACAAAGCAAATTTCAAATTGACCGGATGAAATTCATTACATTTCGAGAACTTTTCCTATAAACTGGACGAAATTCATTACATATTTCGCACAACCCATACTAAAACCTACTGTAAACCTAATCTAAACGATCGCCGCGCCCCGACCACCATGTCCGGCCATGAACCCGAGAAAGCCGGCCATTGCCTTTGCCTCCTCCTTATCCGCCTCGATTACCTCCTCCTCCGGAGCCCAAGGTTATGAAGATTTCCGCCTCCACGTCACCGTCAAGCAGCTAATCGGCCGCCGATTTTTATCCCACCAAGCTTGGCTTCGACTAAGTGGAGGAGTGGTGGCCTTCCTGGGACCAGAGCGGTGGCGACCTACCGTGTACTACTCTTCCTCGCCGTCGGCTGCGCCCGCGCATGCGCGCCGGCTTCATGGTCGTGGCGGTGGAGGGCGGCCGGGGGGGAGCCGGCGATCTCCTTTGTCTGCTCCTGTGAGAGTACGTCCAAGAGAGCTTTGGAGCACGCCCGGAGTGGAGCCACCGATGTCCTTTGTCTGCTCCTGCGACAGTACGTCCAAGAGAGCTTTGGAGTGCCCGGAGGCCATGGTTGGAGTGGTGCCAACAGAAGGATGGGACCGGAGGAGAATGAGTGTGGGTCTTTGGCTATGGCTGGGAGCTGGGGCTCAAGTTAATATAGCGGGCAAATGGCAATGAGCCGCGGCAGACGGATGGACGGCTAGCACCGGAGTAGGTTCGTCGGCAGTCGTGGTGTCATTAACGGGGAGCAGTCACTTGCACCGGGATGCCGTGCGGGTGGCGCTCTCTCGGCCGTCGTGCTGCTGCAATGCCGACGCCAGTGAGAGGTTGTGTCGGGCATGAATGCGAACGCTGCTTCAGTGACTTAACCGCAGGTGCGTTGTCTCACTGACATGTGGGCCCAATGGGCATCAGGCCTGCATGTCAGTGACACACCAACAACACCTGCAGTTAAGGCTGGTGAATGCGGTATTGACGTTCTGGAGAGACAGTGGTCGTTTCAGGCGGGAAGCGCGCGCTAGCGATGGAAGGGGTTTCGGTAGGCCAGGGTGGTCAGACGCTGGCGTGGTGGTAAAATGTGAACTCATGGATGACGAGCCTTTGAAGCGTATGCGGCGCGTATTGACAACCAGGCGTCCATGCAACCGCTCTTATCGCCAGCTAGCATTCGACGACCACCATTAGACACCACACAACCATACTTAACTTACGAATAATGGACAAATCGATCAGACACACACTCGTGTGCAGTGGCACTATGATCGGTTGCTCACGATAGTACATACTCCGCACCATAGTACCCTCTCTAGCTAGGCTGTTTTATAGATTGTCATTGTGATGGACGATATACATGAGCAAGGCGCCGAGTCACGAGTATGACTGTTGGTGTTGAGCCAGGTGAATACATGCTCGGTGTTCGCGGAGGCCTCCAGCAAACGTCTAAACAGTAATGTCACATACGCATAATTTTGGTTTTTATTTCTTTCTCCACTGATAGGTAGGCCCGCATAGATAGATAGATAAAGAACACGAGCTGATGAGGCGCATGCGGACTGTTTGACTGGTCAACCAGACAAATACGGAGCTATACGCTAAGCCAGTGACCGTATAATCACCATATCTCATATACAATGATCAAAGTGAGCTATCAAGACAAGTTCAATGACCGCTAATGCATTTTACTGGGTAATAAATGACCAGGATTGAAGGGGAATCCAAATTTCCTTCGTCTTCTGTCCTTGAGCTCTTGATAAACCAACACACTTTACGGTTGTCCGGCCACTCCACCCCAGAGCTGTCACCAAGCGTCGTTCATGCCACCGCGCCGCACACTAATCGGTAAGGAAGCGATGGCATCCCGCCGCACCTAGTTCCTCGCCGCCTGTCGTGGTTCTGTCACGGCAGATGTCCTAGAGAAAGGACTTAGTCATGGAGCCATCACTACGGGTTAGCTTAAAGGGGTTAAAGCGGACAAGGGACCCAAGAGATTTTTATACTAGTTCGGCCCCTTACGATGAAGGTAAAAGCCTACGTCTAGTTGTGATGGAATTGATGGGGGTTCGATGACCAGGGAGCGAATACGCTTTGCTTGAGTCTCGAGTTGTTGTCTGTTGTCCCTGAATCGCCGCCGGGTCGTCCCCTTATATACATGGGTTGACGCCCGTCGGTTTACAAACTCCGAGGCCGTCTCATAATCGTGTCCGGCTCGGTCTCTGCTACTTCTATCTTACAACACAAGTTTACATATCAATGTCGGTTTGTGTCTACAGGCCTTAAACCGGCTTTGGGCCCTGGGCCTTCATGAAGCGTCACCGTCTGTCTTCATGGGCTTCAGATACAGATGAACTACTTATGAATTTAACCCGGCCTCTCCTGGCCAGTTTACGCCCAGTCCTCAATACTTAAGAAAATTTCTTCTTCAACATCTTCACACAATTTTGTAAACCGCCATGACATCATCTTCTAGTCATGGTAAACCGTCGTGACGTCACCTGTCATTAACGAGCCTCCGACAATCGAGGCGACAGCATCGCCTTATATCTAAAAATTTAGCTCCTCGATTTTGGTGTCTATCGTTTATCTCCCTTATAAATAGGGCCAGGGGGTCTTTCCATTTCCCCCCTCGTGCTTCTTTGCTTCATCATCATCCTCGCGACGCCCGACCCTTCGACCTCGGCCGCTGCCGTCAACCTTC
The DNA here is from genome assembly GCF_018294505.1 of Triticum aestivum. Classification (NCBI taxonomy): domain Eukaryota; kingdom Viridiplantae; phylum Streptophyta; class Magnoliopsida; order Poales; family Poaceae; genus Triticum; species Triticum aestivum. The sequence goes on from NC_057808.1 coordinate 261,236,348, forward strand.
GACTGCTGCACCAACCTTGGCCGCTGCATCGACCTGGACGTACTAGAGCTCCTCCGTGCGCCGCCGCTGCTCAACAGCCTCCGTAAGTCTCCCCTTTCTCTTACCATAGATCTGCACTTAGGGTTTCTGTCGTTCATCAGTGTTCGTCGCCGCCCTTCTTTTTCCTTATTTATATCCATGGATTAGATCCAAAAACCACATAGATCTCGCGCGGTAGTAGTTTAAACCACATAGATCTCGCACAGTAGTAGTTTCAGAACCTGTTTGATATCCAACTCATCTCAACTTGGTGAACTTTTAGTACGCTGGAATTTAAGTAAGAATATATTTTGTTTTTCCTACGCGCGGTAGATCTGAAATTACCATAGCAAGATGTGAAACTTGTATCTTCCTTCACTTACACACTTTGAATACCAGATTGACCGGTTTAACTTTAAAGAAAAATGATGACCCGGTAGATACCATTAGTCCCCTATTGAACCGTCAATGCATTACACCGTTCCATTGTCAGACTCCGGTTTACGAATAACCAAATCCGGTTTACCAATATGCTTGTATCCTCATACCGCTGTATAGTTGTCCACTGTAAACCTTAAACCGGTAATAATCATGTTTCAGATTTTCCTTGTCATGGCTAAGCAAGTCTATGAGTGCAATTGGGCTCCCTCTCGAGTAACCGAGGAGCAGTTAAACAACCTTGTTAAAACGGGTGCTTTAGCCAAGAAAGATGTCATCCACTGGAGCATCCCTGGCCCAGAAAATCCTCCTACACCCAAGGATGGAGAGGTAGTCGTGTTCGCTGATCATCTCGGACGAGGTTTTAGCCCTCCCGGTTCAAAAAAATTCCGGGATGTACTGGCTAGTTTTCAACTGCGCCCTCAAGACATTGGTCCTAACTCTGTAACCAACATCTGCCACTTCCAAGTCTTTTGTGAGGTTTATCTACATGAGGAACCTTCAGTCGAACTGTTTCGGGATTTCTTTCACTTAAACCGTCGCACAGAGTTCTCAGATGGACCCAATACGGAACTAGGCGGAATGGCGGTTCAGAAAAGGAAGGAAGTCACCTTCCCTCATCCCAAACTCCATAGTCACCCCAAAGAGTGGAACCAGACTTGGTTTTACTGCATGGATACATCTCCATCTGATGAAAATCCTTTGCCGGGTTACCGCCCTGAACGCCTTAGCAACACACATCCTTTTCGTCAGAGGTTGACAGCAAGAGAACGGGCCAACTATGCTCCCCAATTATCAAAGCTTAGAGCCTTCATGGCGAATAGTTTGACATGAGTTGATCTTGCTCGTTGCTGGATAAGCTGGAGCATTCTGCCCTTAAGCCGGCGCCCCGGTTTGATGTGTGAGTACACGGGGAGTTTGAAGGATGCTCAGCGGCACATTGACATTCAGCTTACACACGAAGAAGTCACTGAGGCTGTAAAGAAAATACTGAACGAACCGGAGGCCGTCTGTGCCCAAACCGGACTACTCCCTTTCTGCACCTTCAACAAACCACCAGCTGTAAGAATCATATAATCCTTTGTATCTGAATTTGCTTATGTCCAAATATTCTCTGAAAGTGTGATTATTTTCTGACAGGGTGATGATCCGTTCTAGAACAAGAAACCATCACAAGACAAACCGGCAAAGCCGCAAGACAAACCGGTCAAGCCAGTTCATCCAAAGACCAAGGTTGTTAAGAAACCTGCCAAAATAAGGACCACCGCCTCCTCCGATCTACCAGCTGATGACGATGTGCGTAATCCAGAACCAGAGGTAGAACTTGACTCTCTTGGTTCATTTTTCATACATCTCATTGACAATGATTATTATCAGGACGACGCTGCAGGCGGTCACGCTGAGGACGTAGAGGTAACCATTCTTTCCTTCGATTCAGATCCTCTGCCAACATCAAAAATCCGTCAAGCAAACCGGAAAGTAAAATTTTCTCACCCTCTTGCTTACTTGGACCCAAACTTTCTTTTGAAGACGCAGCAGCACGAAACTCGCCGTACAACCCGGCACAGCGGCCAGGTAGTTACCTCCGCCGGTTTACCGAACAGTCCGGTTCGGAAACGCCGATCAGAGGTCTCTTATCCCATTGATACTTCATGCCCAAAAGCAGGTTGTTTTCGCCAGCCTCTTAACCCGTCTGATTCAAATTATCAGGGTACCTCTCACTCATCCTGTGGCGAGTCATCGGCCACACAGCTTCCACCCCTCAAAACAGTTCCTGGGTGAGCTATGCACATGTCCTTTATTCTTGATGTGTTATCTTTACATACTGTACTTGATCCTTATGTCTATCTTTTCTCAGCGCCAAGCCAAGACCCGGCAAGAAAGCTCGGTTAAACAAACCGGCTGATGATAATGTAGCTGCTGAACCGGAGACAACTCCAGATCTGGAAGAAACCGACGCTGACGCCATGCTTCACGATCCGTCGCTTCAAGACCATGATTTCCTTGCTGAACAAGTGCAAGTTGACACTACAAGCCATGCAGACCGGCCAACCAGCCCTGTCCGAACTGATGACAAACCGGTCAGTCCAGCTAAGGACACTGATAAACCGTCAACTCCGGTGAAGGCTGCTGATGAACAAGATGATGACGTTATGATTACTGGTACTGGCCATACCACTCCTGGCAATCCCGTAGCTTTGTCAAAGCATACTGCCAAGGATGATCTCTTTGCTATCGGCAAAGGGAAATGGAATGCCGATTTATCCAGCTACGCTCATCTCAATGCTCAAGATATTCACTCTGGCTTCTTGAACCGTCTGTATACCAGCCGTGACTATGAAGCTAGTTTGGTAAACTTGATGAAGGAGCGATATGAGGTAACTACTATTTTTCTCTTTTGTCCAATTGCAGTTTATCAATTCCTAGTAGCCCCCAAGTGATGGTTTATGATACCGATCTAAACTGGGACTTTTGTCATAACTTATCTTTGCATATTTAGCTTCCAGGGACCGGATTACCTCTTTAAGATGAACCGGTTTCTTTAAAATTTGCCATACTGCTCTTTCACCGGTATAGCCCCCATGGGCCGGTTTAACTTTATAAAGATGAACCGGGACTGTAGAAGAACTCCCATACCAACAGCTTTTTGAGCAAACACACATTAGCCCCCAAGTGCCAAGATTAATACTTGTATTGTGCTTGGGACTTGTAGAAATTTCTGACCAAGAGCAAACATGCATGAGCCCCCAAGTATCAAGGGCATAACTTGTTATGGGCTTGGTACTTCAAATATGTAATGTCAACTCATTATACATCTGTCCCTTTACAGGCGGAGCTGAGCAAGAAGGAATGCCAAACCGCTAATCTGCAAGAGAACATCAAAACCCAGCAAGCTGAAGCCTCCAAAGCGAAGGAAGAGTTGACCCGCGCTCTAGGCGCTATGGAGAAACTGAAAGAGGGCTTCAACAAAGAGTGGGCAGATTGGGAGACTGAAAAAGCCGCTTTAATAAAAAGGGCTGAAAACGCAGAAGCCGCTCTTAAACCGGTGGTTGACGAGCTGACTGGTGTAAAGCGGCAAGTGCATGCTATGACCGCTGCTGTGTTTGGTAAGCATCCTTCCTTTATGCTTCAACATATCCTCCCATGCGTTGCAGGTTTACTGATGTTTGTAATGATATAGGAACTCGCATTAGCCATCTGGGCTCTGATGTACAGAAGAAGTTGAAAGTTGCCTACACGCTGATAGAGCAACTGTATACCGGTGCACAACGGATTATCTGCACCGCTTCTCACAATAAGCCACCTCCGACGTTGATCAAGGATACCTTAGACAGGCTATCTATGCTGCATGCCCGGATAGAAGAGCTGAAGAGGTCTGCTGCAAGGGTTGGCGCTCTGACCGCACTAACCCGGGCAAAAGCATGGGTGCCTGATCTTGATCCGACGGACGTGGCTAAAGGCTACCCAAGCTTAAAAGAAGATGGATCAGAGTTTGGCACTGATGATCTCCGCACCATAAACCGGGAAGTACGTCCAGTGGCTTGTCAACTTGCTGAAGAGGCTGATCTTTCATTTTACCAGGCGAGCTATGATACCAATAACAAGCGGGTTGCTGCACCAACTCCTGAGGCTCAAAACCTGATCCCTCCAATCCGTAAGCACACTTATGCCCCTGATATTGAACCGTCCACCCTTATAAGCGACGAAGCTGTGTTCCAAGCTTTAACTGGGATCGACTGGACAACTGTTGACTTCCAGCCGCTGGGTAGAGACGAAGAAGATGAACCGGCGCTAGATAATCCGCAGCCATCAAGTCAAGCTGCTCAGCGATCATAACCCGGGGGCCGGTTTAATCTTCCATACTGCAATGTTTATTTAGAAACAATTATTCCTTTGAGCACTAAAACGCCTTGTAATAGGCTAGTTAAAACACTTGGTCTATTATGCCTTCGTGCATATTTATCTGCAACTGATGTGTGTTAATCCGCCATGCTTGAGATATGATGTTCATAATCCATAGCTATTTATTCAAGTTGTTCCTGCAGATAAGAAGCTTAAAGCGCCCTGGCGGTTTACCACCGGGCGGGTCATGATACCCAACTATATATATGATCAAGGTTTATAACCAAGGTTGTAAAAGATAACCAAATATGGAAATATATGATACCTGTGACCTTTAGGCATAGTGTTGGCTGACCAACCTTGTAATGAGGGTAATAACCCTAATCCGGAGTAAAAGTATCTCCTGTTATATAATGCCAGTTTACAATAAAACCGTTCCGGGTTGTGATAAACACCGGTTTATTACATACTGGTGACTATGAATCAAAACTAGACCGGGCTGATAGTCTCCGGATTATAACTTGGTCATGTACTGACAACTTGTAGTTGACAGCCTAACCGGGTTGATAAACACCGATTTGAAAACATAACAAATCTTAGCAAAAGAAAAAGAAACTTAGCAAAAGGCAAATAAAACCGTTGTAGTCGAGGCTTTTCACGGGCTGCCAGGCCCCAAATTTGATCAAGAGGTGTTGCTATGGTTCGGGTTCGACCAAGCCCCCAAGTGATGCTGTGGCATTACGCCGATCAAGAGGTGTTGCTATGGTTCGGGTTCGACCAAGCCCCCAAGTGATGCTGTGGCATTACGCCGATCAAGAGG
>NC_057808.1:261241648-261250190 GCF_018294505.1 Triticum aestivum
ATGGTTCGGGTTCGACCAAGCCCCCAAGTGATGTTGTGGCATTACGCCGATCAAGAGGCGTAGCTATGGTTCGGATACGACCAAGCCCCCAAGTGATGCTGTGGCATTGCACCAATCAAGAGGCGTAACTATGGTTCGGATACGACCAAGCCCCCAAGTGATGCTGTGGCATTGCACCGATCAAGAGGCGTAGCTATGGTTCGGATACGACCAAGCCCCCAAGTGATCTAATATCAAGCTTTGAGAAGCTAAATCAAGGGGTAAACCGGACGCCGCTTTGTAAGCTCCATGTAACCACACATGATGTAAGAAAACAACAGATACCCCGCTTTAGCTGAGGTTCCGGTTTATTATAGTGATTATAATAAATACAATGTCATAATATGTACATAAGCACAACCTGTAGCTCAAGTATAGTAGGGCCAAAGATGAGCAATATTCCACGGCCGGTTGGTCTCCTCCTCCGATTTACCTGAGTCTTTGCGCTCTCGAACATCGATTAGGTAGTATGACCCATTGTGCAGATCCTTGCTGACCACAAAAGGTCCTTCCCAAGGGGGGGATAGCTTGTGCATATCCGTCTGATCCTGGATGAGTCGAAGCACCAAATCTCCTTCTTGAAAGGTTCTGGTTCTAACTCGGCGGCTATGATAATGACGCAGATCTTGCTGATAAATCGCCGAACGGGCTGCCGCCATGTCACGCTCCTCATCTAACAGGTCAAGAGCTTCCCGTCGTGCCTTCTTGTTGTCCGCTTCAACATATGCCGCTACACGAGGCGAGTCATGACGGATGTCACTAGGAAGAACCGCTTCCGCTCCATAAACCATGAAGAACGGCGTGTAGCCTGTTGACCTGTTGGGTGTGGTATTGATGCTCCATAACACTGAAGGTAAGTCCTCAACCCAACAACCCGGCGTCCGTTGCAATGGAACCATAAGCCGGGGTTTGATGCCTCTCAAGATCTCTTGATTGGCGCTCTCCGCTTAACCATTGGACTGGGGATGAGCCACTGATGAAACGTCAAGCCAGATGTGCTCACGTTGACAGAACTCCTTCATGGCACCCTTTGACAGATTGGTACCATTGTTTGTTATAATGCTGTGTGGAAAGCCAAACCGGAAGATCACCTTTTTGATGAATTGAACCGCCGTGGCTGCATCACACTTACTAACTGGCTCTGCCTCCACCCACTTCGTGAACTTATCAACCGCCACCAAAAGGTGGGTCTTCTTGTCCTTGGACCTCTTGAAAGGCCCAACCATATCCAGCCCCCAAGTTGCAAATGGCCAAGTGATTGGAATCATCCTCAATTCTTGAGCTTGTACATGAGCGCGCCGTGAGAATTTCTGACAGCCATCACATCTTTTAACCAAGTCCTCGGCATCAACATGAGCTGTCAACCAATAAAAACCGTGACGAAACGCCTTGGCCACCAAAGATTTTGAACCGGCGTGGTGACCACAATCTACTTCGTGGATCTCACGCAAAATTTCACAGCCATCCTCAGGAGACACACAGCGTTGAAACGCCCCTATTACACTGCAATGATGTAACTCTCCATTGATAATAGTCATGGACTTGGACCGCCGGGTTATCTGCCTGGCCAAGGTTTCATCCTCTGGTAACTCGCCCCGGTTTATATACGCCAGATACGGAACCATCCAATCCGGGATGACATGAAGAGCCGCCACCAACTGAGCCTCCGGAACAGCCAAATCCTCTTCACCAAGGAGTTTGACGGACGGATTATGCAAAACATCCAGGAAGACATTAGGTGGAACCGGTTTACAGTGGGAACCCAGGCGGCTTAAAGCGCCTGCCGCTTCATTCTTCCGCCGGTCCACATGATCCACCTGATAACCTTTGAAGTGACCTGCAACAATGTCCACCTCACGACGATATGCTGCCATTAGTGGGTCCTTGGAATCCCAAGTGCCGGACACTTGTTGAGCCACCAGATCCGAGTCACCGAAACACTTAACTCGACTGAGATTCATCTCCTTAGCCATCCGAAGACAATGGAGTAAGGCCTCATATTCAGCTGCATTGTTAGTGCAAGGGAACATTAAACGGAGAACATAACAAAACTGATCACCTCGTGGGGAAGTTAATACAACTCCAGCCCCCGAGCCCTCCAATTGCCTGGACCCATCAAAATGAATAGTCCAATAAGTGTGATCCGACTTCTCTTCTGGCGCTTGCAATTCTGTCCAATCATTGATGAAATCCACAAGTGCCTGAGATTTGATCGCCGTTCGGGGTATGTATTTCAACCCGTGAGGCCCGAGCTTGATAGCCCACTTAGCAATCCGACCAGTTGCCTCCCTGTTCTGGATTATATCCCCCAAAGGAGCAGAGCTGACCACCGTGATGGGATGACCTTGGAAATACTGCTTAAGCTTCCGGCTTGCCATGAAAACCCCATACACCAATTTTTGCCAATGCGGGTACCTCTGTTTGGACTCAATGAGTACCTCACTGATATAGTAAACCGGCCGCTGAACCGGGTATTCCTTTCCCGCCTCCTTGCACTCCACCACAATAGCCACACTAACAGCTCGAGCATTAGCTGCCACATATAGCAACAGTGGTTCTTTATCCACTGGAGCAGCGAGAACCGGTGGATTAGCTAGCTGCCACTTTAAGTCCTCAAATGCTTCATTAGCGGCGTCACTCCAGACGAAGTTATCCGTTTTCTTCAGCATTTGATACAAAGGGATGGCCTTCTCGCCAAGGTGACTGACAAACCGGCTCAACGCGGCAATCCGGCCTGCCAGGCGTTGAACATCATTGATACACTTCGGTTTAGCCAAGGAGGTGATGGCCTTGATCTTTTCCGGATTAGCTTCAATGCCCTTGTTAGACACCAAAAAGCCCAAGAGCATGCCTGCTGGTACACCAAAGACACACTTGGCCGGATTAAGCATCATTTTATAAACCCGCAGGTTATCAAAGGTTTCCTTCAAGTCATCAATCAATGTCTCCTTCTTCCTTGATTTTACCACAATATCATCCACATAGGCGTGAACATTGCGGCCGATCTGTTTATGCAGACAATTCTGCACACACCGTTGATAAGTCGCCTGGGCACTCTTGAGCCCAAAGGGCATGGATACATAGCAGAAGGCTCCAAAGGGAGTTATGAAAGTTGTCTTCTCCTGGTCCTTAACTGCCATTTTGATTTGATGATAACCAGAATATGCATCCAAAAAGCTTAAACGCTCGAAACATGCCGTAGCATCAATAATTTGATCAATACGGGGAAGGGAAAAAGGATCCGCTGGACAAGCTTTATTGAGATCTGTGTAGTCCACACACATACGCCAAGTGCCATTCTTCTTAAGGACCAGCACCGGATTAGCCAACCACTCAGGATGGAATACTTCAATGATAAATCCAGCCGCCAAGAGCCTAGCTACTTCTTCTCCAATAGCTTTGCATCTTTATTCATTGAACCGGCGGAGAAACTGCTTGACCGGTTTATACTTAGGATCAACATTGAGGGTGAGCTCAGCGAGTTCTCTCGGTACACCTGGCATGTCAGAAGGCTTCCATGCAAAGATGTCCTGATTCTCACGGATGAACTCGATGAGCGCGCTTTCCTATTTCGGATCCAAGTTAGCGCTGATGCTAAACTGCTTGGATGAATCGCCAGGCACGAAGTCGACAAGCTTAGTCTCATCACCGATTTAAACTTCATGGACGGATCATGCTCAGTAGTTGGTTTCTTCAACAAAGTCATATCCGCCGGATCAACATTGTCCTTATAGAACTTCAACTCTTCTGTTGCACAAACCGACTCAGCATAAGCTGCATCACCTTCTTCACACTCCAGAGCAATCTTGTGGCTCCCCTGCATGGTTATAGTTCCCTTGTGACCCGGCATCTTGAGTTGCAGATAGACATAACAAGGCTGTGCCATAAACTTAGCATAAGCTGGCCGTCCAAATAGGGCATGATACGAGCTTCTGATTTTCACCACTTCAAAGGTCAAGGTTTCTGATCTCGAGTCATGCTCATCTCCGAAAGCCACCTCCAGAGCTATCTTACCAACAGGATATGCCGACTTACCAGGCACCACACCATGGAACACCGTATTGGACGGTTTAAGATTTTTATCTGTTAGCCCCATGCGACGAAAAGTTTCATAATAAATGATATTGATACTACTCCCTCCATCCATGAGTACCTTAGTGAACTTATAACCTCCCACCTGAGGTGCCACCAGCAGAGCCAGATGACCCGGATTCTCTACCCGGGGTGGATGATCTTCTCTACTCCACACAATGGGCTGCTCGGACCAGCGCAAATAACTAGGCACCGCCGGTTCAACGGCATTCACCACCCTTTTATGAAGCTTCTGATCGCGCTTGTCCAAGCTAGTGGTGAAGACATGATATTGTCCGCTATTCAACTGCTTCGGGTTGCTCTGGTAACCCGACTGCTGGTGCTACTTCTGATTGCCCTGATGATTATAGCCACCTTGGTTACCTTGATTACTTTGATTGTTATGTCCGCCCTGATTGCCATGGAATCCTGAACCGGAATTTCCTCCGCCATAACCCGGCCCATGAGAGCCAGAGCCCGAACCGCCTCCTGATCCATGATCATACCGGAAAGAATCAGAATTTTTGAACTCTTGCATGATGTAACAATCTTTCTAGAGGTGTGTGGACGGTTCCTCCTTCGTCCCATGCTTTGGACAAGGCTGGTTTAACAGATACGACAAACGGTCCGGATTAGGATTTGGCATTCCACTGCGCCAGGGTGGTTTACCCTTACGCCGCTGGCCCTTGTCATGTGTATTAGTGTTAGCCACAAAGTCTAAACCGTGGTCCGCTTTACGCTTGCCGCCGTTTCCATGACCCGCCGGGTTGTGGTGCTGCTCCTTGGCGTTGTCGCTCTTCTTTCCCTTCCCTGTCTTATCATCGTCAGACTCGGGATCCTTGGTACTATCAAAGTCGGCATATTTCACCAGTGCAGCCATGAGGGTTCCCATGTCATTACAATGACGTTTGAGCCGTCCCAACTTCAACTTCAAGGGTTCAAACCAGCAATTGCCTTCCAATGTTAAAACTGCGGTGTCAGTGTTGATGCGGTCTGATGAATGCAAAATCTCCGAAACCCGGCGCACCCAATGGGTTGTTGACTCTCCTTCCTCCTGGACATAGGCTGCTAAGTCCACAATTGACATGGGCTGCTTGCATGTATCCTTGAAATTCTGAATAAACCGGGCTCTCAACTCGGCCAATGACCTGATAGAATTAGCCGGTAAGCTCTTTAGCCAAGTGCGGGCCGTTCCTTCTAGCATCATGGTGAGTACTTCGCACATGCCGCATCATCCACGTCCAGCATCTCCATGGCCATCTCATAGCTTTCGACCCATGTTTCTGGGGATAAATTGGCGGTGTAATTTGGCACCTTGCACGGGCCCTTGAAATCCTTGGGAAGGCGCACACTGCGCAACGCTGGGACAAGACATGGAACTCCCAAGGAACTAGAGGTAACTCCTGGTTCCACCGATGTGGTTGGACGAACCGAAGTAAGCTGACGGGCTTCGTGCTGCGCCGCTAACTCGGCCTCTCTGCGTGCCCGAGCCCGGTCCACCACCTCCCGAGCATCACCAGCACCACCCGCCGGGTTATGGCTACGGTGCGAATCACGGTTCCGCGCATTGCTTGATACTGCCGGTTCATCCATATGCCTGCTGTAACTCCGGCTTGGATGGGGAGTGGAATGAATCCGATCGCGACTATATGAATAAGCCTCCTGTTGAACCAAGGCTGTCTGAAGAAGCTCCTTAACCCGACGCGTCTCGACCGCTGCTAGAGAATCGCCTTCGATCGGGATGGCCGCCAGCCGTGAAGCGGCAGCGACAATGTTGTCCATCGGGTTAGAATAATGACCCAGTGGCGTGGGGACATGTGGTGCCACAATGTTGTTCTGACGAGGCGGATCCGCCAAACGTGGCTGAACCGGCGCCCCTGCCCCCGGTGCCTCCGCCCAGTTTACCATCGGCGGATTACTGGTCCCTGCTCCTGGGGTGTTAAAGAGATTTCTAGCGTCATAAACCGGTGGCAAGCGAGATCGATGCCTCCTCTTCAGGACTTCGTTCGACGCACTCTGATCCAGCATAACCCGGTAAGCTTGTGCATCCAAAGTGGCCCGCTCCGCGGCTATCCTGGTATCCTCAGCTGCTAAGTCGACTTTGGCCTGGGTGATCTGATCTTTTACTTTCGCGATTTCCGTATTGTGTGCATCCTGATCCGCCGGGTTAACCTCCGCCATCAGCGTTGCCAACGCGTCAAATAAATCAGATAGAACCTGAGCTGGCGGTCGCACAGGGCCTCCTGCCCCAGCCGCTGCCGCCGCTGCTGATCCGGAAATCATCGCCGCTGCGGTCGAAGAGTGGAGCGCTGGTTGCGTGCCGGCCATGAAGATCGCCACCCGGTTTGGCAGATCAATGGGGTCCAGAATACTGTCGCCATCGGAACAGCCCCCAATCCGGCCATCTTGTAACTGATATAACGAATCGGTCTCTCCAGTCGATGACTCATCGCCGGAATAAACGACGGTCTCACCACCAGATTCCGATCTATCCTCAGATTCCCCTCCATGGATAACTCCCATAAAGGCATGCTTCATGACAGGCTTGACCCGGGCAGATCTCGCACGCTGAGCCGTTTCGACGAGGTCGGTGCAGATGTCCGGCTCAGGGCCCGGTTCGCCGATCTTGCCAATGAAAATGTGTATGCCACCAAAGGGGACCCGGTACCCGTACTCGATTGAGCCGGCCTCGGGGCCCCAGCTTGCATCGTCGATGTAGAGCTTGCCGCGATGACTCTTGGTCATCCGGCCCACAGCGTAACCCTTGAGTCCTTCGAAGTTGCCCTCCAAGAACTTGAAACCATCGTGCGATAGCCCCACGGTAGGCGCCAACTGTCGTGGTTTTGTCACGGCAGATGTCCTAGAGAAAGGACTTGGTCGTGGAGCCATCGCTACGGGTTAGCTTAAAGGGGTTAAAGCGGACAAGGGACGCAAGAGAGTTTTATATAGTTCGGCCCCTTACGATGAAGGTAAAAGCCTACGTCTAGTTGTGATGGAATTGATGGGGTTTCGATGACCAGGGAGCGAATACGCTTTGCCTGAGTCTCGAGTTGTTGTCTGTTGTCCCTGAACCGCCGCCGGGTCGTCCCCTTATATACATGGGTTGACGCCCGTCGGTTTACAGACTCCGAGGCCGGCTCATAATCGTGTCCGGCTCGGTCTCTGCTACTTCTATCTTACAACACAAGTTTACATATCAATGCCGGTTTATGTCTACAGGCCTTAAACCGGCTTTGGGCCCTGGGCCTTCATGAAGCATCACCGTCTGTCTTCATGGGCTTCAGATACAGATGAACTACTTATGAAGTTAACCCGGCCTCTCCTGGCTGGTTTACGCCCAGTGGTAATGTCACATCCCTAGCCTTGCTATGCACTTGTACTAGCTTGGTTGCTGCATCATGTCTAAATTTCATTTAAAGTTGAATTGGGGATTGTCAAACCCTAGCACCAAATGAATTCAACTAGGTTCAAAATAAAAATATTTCCATTAAACCCAAAATGCCCTTCAAAAATGTTCATTATCTATGGAAAGAGGTTAAAACCTTTACCAGAGGTCATGCACATTTTTCCAAGGCATTTATGGTCTTTGAATTAATTCAAACATATTTGAATTGGAGCTATTTGGATGCTATATATATTTCAGATGCTCCAAAAATGTTGGAAATTGTTAAGGGTCACTCGAATAATTCAGTAGTCACCCATAATTATTTCCAGGATTTTATGAAATGGTTTAGTATTATTACTAAATCAAAACAGAGCAAAAGAAATAGAAAAATAGAAATAAAAGAGAGAGAGAGAGAGTTACCTGGCCTAACCTGGCAGCCCACTTACCTGTGCAGCCCAGCCGGCCCATCTGGCCATGCCAGTCGTCCTCCTCCTTGCGCCAGAAGGACGAGGGTGTGTGGCCGCCGTGCGCGCACACGCGCTGCGCCACCTCCTGCTTCCCACCGCTGCCCCGATGCGCCTGGAGATGCCACGCAGACCCTTGGACCCCCCCTCGACCGCTCCCCTCTCTCCCCGCCTCGCCTCCCTCGCCCGACCCGAGCGAAGCTCGTCGCCGCCGCTCGCTGCCACCGTGACCACCGTGGTCCTCTCGCCCCTTTCCCGTGTCCAAAAGCTCCATGACGATGTAAAGCTCCTCCACGCGGAAGATCCCGACCCCAAGAGCACCGTGGTGACGCCTTCGAGCTCGTGTTCCACCTCGGGCGCCACCGATCACCACCGTCGATTCGCGACGTCTGGCGCGACCCCGAGCCCACTGACCTTCTGCGCCGCCTCCCTGTGAGCTCCTCATCTCTCCTCTTTGCTCGCCCCCCCGTTCCCGTCCTCTAGCCATCGTTCAACAAGTGCCCGAAGCTCGGCTCCGCCGGCCATGACGCCGCCGTGGCCACTGTCACATAGAGCTGCAACCGAGCACATAGCCGTGCTCAGC